>NW_010320904.1:0-7151 GCF_000700745.2 Antrostomus carolinensis | reverse complement strand
GGCCTTGGGCTCCAGCAGCAGCTAATGACATCAGGAACTGATCAACGTTCTTCTCATAACAAATCCCACACTGAAACCAAACCACAGCTGTTCCAGCTACTGAGAACATTAACTCTGTCCTAGGAAAACCATTTGCAAAGGTGAAGGTAAGAAATGTCCTGCCTGGCTGCCCAGGAGCTCAGCACTCCGGGTCCCCGTTACTCCATCTCTGCCTGCACACCAAACCTCTGTGGTTCACCCTTCACCTACTTTCCCAGATTCACATCCCCGCTGCCTCTTGCATTATTTCAACCTGGGAGCAAGTGAAATCTTAATGTCAAAAATAATAATAATAAAAAATAAAATATTCCCACACAGGTGGTTCAGCAACCCCTGATGTTTCCCAACACCCAGCCCACCGCTGAGCTCTCCCGGTGAATCAGCGCCAGCGAGGAGTGGGGATGAGCCACTCAGCGAGCGGGACCCCAGCAGGCTCAGTCCCTCGGGTACCGCAGTGACAGCCCCCCCCAGGCAGATACTCCCAGAAATAACAAACCTTTGCCATTTTCTTGCCTCTAGAGTGTGTCCTCGTGTAATAAATTCCGATTACGGAGCGATTCCTTTCCCCCAGTGATTCAGAACATGCTGATTAAATGCTATTTCTTTGTTCCTCTGAAATAAAGGAACTGTAGCTGATACAAACAAATTACGGTTTCCAGCTGCGCGGCAAGAGGCACCTTGACTCCACGGTAAAGCTGCTGCACATTTTGGTGGCTCTGAAGAGAAAGAAGAAACAATAAGTGGTGTTTCCTAATGTTGCAGATCTTATTAAAGAGCACTAAATTAACTATTTGACTCCTAAGAAACGATTAATTCCTCACTATTTTTAGACTCATGTACTATTTTAAGTGGTTTTGGTTTTTTTCCCCCCAAGGGTCCAGTCACATGGAAGTTAAACAGCAAAGCAGTAAAGTCTCCAAAGGGTAATAAACTATCTCAAATTACTTTGCTAATGGAACAAAGAGTACTGTAAATGTCACACACGCTAGAACAAGAGCGGTAGGAACCTTGACATGAAACAATGGATCCATTAGCACCGAGGTACAGAAAAAAACCCAACCCCACAGACTTGTGATACTTTCACACAGTTTCATGGAGCTCGCTGCTCCGCGCCAACAAACTTGTTTGTTCACTCAGATTCTGCAGCTGAGCTCACAACACGGCATCCAGGTTCCTCATCACAGACCCTCTCAAGGCATCGATCATTGAGCATTTCAAAGCCCTTTACAGACAATAATGAAGCCCCATCACACCCGGCTGAGTCAGTGGAATTAGTTCTGCTTAAAACTGAGGTACAGAGAGGGAATAACTGAATCACTGACTGGAGACCAAAACGAAACCGAGGTACAGACCCAGGTCCTCTGCACCACCCACCAAACTCCACTAATTGGTGCTCATCTATCCAGGTTTAATGAAGTAGTTCATCGTCTTACAAGCTATGGGGATGATCCTTCTCTTCTTCCATGACTCATCAACTTGAGAACCTCACTCTGATGGGGCTACTTGGGTGAAAGGATGAACTGTCAGAAACCATCGCGTTGTCCATCCATCCAGCCCTCTATTTTGCCTCCAACAGCTGCGGTCAGCAGAATAAATCATAGAATCACTGAATGTTGTGAGCTGGGAGGGACCCACAAGGATGATGGAGTCCAGCTCCTGTCCCTGCACAGGACAATCCCAACATTCACACCATGTCCCTGAGGGCCTTGGCCAAATGCTGCTGGAATCTTGTCAGGCTTGGTGCCATGAGCACCTCCCTGGGGAGCCTGTTCCAGTGCTCCACCACCCTCTGCCTCAAGAACCTTTTCCTCATGGCCAACCTCACCCTCCCCTGCCACATCTTCCTGCCATTTCCTCTGCTCCTGGCATTTGTTGGTGGCCAGAGAGAAGAGATCAGAGCCTGCCCCTCCTCTGCCCCTAATAGTAAGAGTCTCTAAACATCTCAAGGGCTGAAGCAATGTCATCAAGGGTGACTTGGACATGAGGTAACACCACCAAAGGATCAAGATGAAAAAATCCCAAGGATGTGGCATGACAGCATTGTCTTAGAAAAGCAACAAGGAAGCAGCAAAGGCAAAATTCTGAAATGTGGGTAAAAGAGCAGGGTAAAGAGGTGCCATGGAAGGGCTGCCTCTAACGCAGCGGATTTCTCAGCCCCCTCCAGCCCATGATTCAGTCTTTCTCCTGGAAGTAATTTCCAGCGAGGCAAGCGAGCTAACACTCAGATGTGTGAAGTGCAGAATATATTTGGCTCCGATCTGAAGCGTGTTTACTGTAAGAAGGGAGAGTTGTGAGATGAATCTTTTCTCCTTGACAGCTCTGAGATCTCTTAACCAAATCCCACGCAACCCCAAAGTGCTCTCCTCTTTTCTTGAAATTTAATTAGGGGAGGCTATACAATACCTGTAATTAGATACACATAAGATAATTGGAGTAGAGGGCTCTAAGGCATGTAGATGAGGACAAAATTTGTCTTCAAGCAAATCTGCACAGGTGAAGGATGTTTTGCTTGGCATCAGCACTTTGTGGGATTAAGAATCATATTTGTCAAACCCTGTGAGATATCAAAAAGGAGGCGCATGAGCAGCCCTGCTCCTGGACCAGCACTACCACTAGAATTACACGTGCAACAAATGTCTTGTAAGAAGCACAACGCTACAAGAAGCAGCCCAGTGTCCCACAGTGACCACGTGCAATTCTCACTTCTCTTCATGCAGACCTTCCAGGTGTGAGATTGACACTCCTCCAAAATCTAGCAGCAGCCAAAAATAAAATCAAATTATTGAGAGCAGAGTGGTCAGGCTGGCAGGGCAGCACGTGGGGACACAGGAGCTCCAGGCTGTGCTCCTGAAGTTATCCCGGTTATTTGTTATCTGACCTTTCCAGCTTCCTGAGCCTTGATATTTCTGGCTATAGAAACGGGGATGAAAACGCATCTTGTTGTTTGGAAAGCACACCCTGATCCCCACGCTGAGCACCTTGTGTTTGTCAACTCTGTCACCGGGACGAGTTGGATTAAGGGTGGTTAAAGTTTGGTCACAACTCAGCTCCTGAGGCTCCCGCCCTGCCCAGAGCATCACTCAGTGCTGCCCCGTCCCCTCCGATGTGCTCTGACTCTCCTCCTCACCATGAAACCAGGAGCTCTGGCTGCCAAGCTGCTTTGCTTCAGTCTCTGCTTCAGCCCGTTGACGTTCTCCCCGTCATGCTGTTTGAAAATCGAGCTCTCTCCACGTCCTCATCCTGTTCTGGGAATCTGCACGTCAGTGCTTCACCTTGAAAGCCTAATGCTGTTTCTTCCCCCCGCTGTTCCCTTTGAATTCCCATCTAGGCACTATATTTGCTGTTGGCTGCACTTACCCCGCTCTCATCCTCCAACGAGCCGCTGCTAAAGAAAACTCTATCACTAGACTGATGTTTCTGAACGCCTTAAAATCCAACTCTGCTTCCCAGCATGTGGCTCTCTTTAGACTTTCAGGATCCTGCCCCTCCCTGTTCATCCCCCCCCTCTTTCTGTTCAGCCTGGAGAAGAGAAGGCTCCAGGGAGATCTTATAGCACCTTCCAATATCTGAAGGGGGCTTACAAGAAAGCTGGGGAAGGACTTTTCATAAGGGCAGTTAATGACAAAACAAGGGGAAATGGGTTTAAGCTGAAAGAGGGGAGGTTTAGATGAGATATTAGGAAGAAGTTCTTCACTGTGAGGGTGGTGAGACACTGGAACAGGTTGCCCAGAGAAGCTGTGGCTGCTCCTCCCTGGAAGTGTTCTCGGCCAGGCTGGATGAGGCTTTGAGCAACCTGGGCTAGTGGAAGGGGTCCCTGCTGCTGGCAGGGGGGTTGGGACTGGATGAGCTTTAAGGTCCCTCCCAACCCAAACCCTTCTATGATTCTATGATTCTTTAAGGAATCGTTAGTTTTCAGAAAACCTTGTCTCACCAAATTACATTTTTTTTTCATAAATAAAGATCTCAGAGGAAAATTCCTTCAATCAAACGTGAAGCTGAGCATCATGCAGGGTGCATCGTGCCAGGTGACAAATCAAAGGGCTGTGGGATGCGTATGCTGAGCTACAACTGAAGTTTTAAATAGAAAAACACGTTTTGCTTAAAAAAACCCCAAAGATGAACAGCCAGTGGGATTAATAATCACAGACTGGGATCTTTCTGACACGCAGGAAAACAACAGATCAACTTCCTGCCAGTCCCACTGATAGGGCTGGTGGTATATTTGTTCCAAAACCTTGGAAAGCAAAAAAACCTCTGACTCCTGTGGAGTCTGAAGTGACACAAACTGGTCTGGTTGTGCCCAGCAGCGCAGTGAGGGGGGATCTCAGCCTGGGGTGTCTGGGACACACAACGCTCATTTTACAGCCACCTCAGCTGCCACGTCCAGCCTTAGACAGATGGACTCTGGTCTCTACAGGCTCTGGATGAGCAGGGCTGTAAATTTAAACCCGCCTTCAAACGAGGTACCTGTGTGAAGCCACTGCTAATAAAAGTGTCTGAGACTTATTAAAAAAAAGAAACCCCAAGAAAATGATCACTTTTCACAGAAACTTTGTCAAACGAGAGCAAATTTTGCTATTACGCACCAAGGATCTTGGCTGCAAATGAGCCACATCCACGTCAAGCTGTGAATATGAAATTAATCCAAGGCATAACCTTTAGCTCTACACTTTGACAATATTTTAGTGCTGAACTATAAATATTTGATCTGTTGCTCTTCGGAGTAAAATGGATTTGTCCTGCTCATCTGCAGAGTTATCAGTTATTCCAAAGTATATTTATTGCTGATTAAATGACTTGAAAAGTGCCTTTTTCTTCTGATGTTATGATGTGATATTTAGCGAGTAAACATGGCAATGAACTATCCCCAACATCAATATTAACCCTTTATCTTGGGAGGAAAACATTTCCTGCCTGACAACACATAAGAACAAAGTACCAACCAAGCTATTTACAGCACACGCTGGAGCCTAGTTAATTATATATGATCATATTTCTTTATGTTTCGGGGTCACACTCAGTGCTAAGATCCAGCTTCCATTTGCAATCACTGAAGAAATAAACCAGCATCCTTAAGTCATCAGCAAAGAATGATTCCATCCATTGGAAGAGTGTTATAAAAACCTCTTTGCAGCGTGAAATAAATGAATCTAAAGCCATGAGTCACATCCAGCAGCAGGATGAGTTTTCAGAACGTTGATGAGTTGAAAACAGGGAGAAAAGTGGGAATATTGGCTTTTTAGCAGTTCTTTGTTCCGCTTGCTGAAGGTGTGGACATGGAGACAGCGGGAGTATCGTGTGAGGTGACATCGAAATGGCACAGAGGGGGTTTATTTGGCATTTTACACGGTGTAAAGGGCTGGCACAGCGCTGGAGAGGCCGTGGCACAGCCAGGACGTGGCACAGAGAGCTGGTCAGAGCCGTTATCTGGCGTGTGGTGGAGTGAGGAGAGGCAGGAGTTGAGGAAACCCAACCTCTGCCCCAGGCTGCCTCTGCAGCTGCCAGAAGTTGAGGGTCTGGGTTGGTTTGGGTCACCACATGGTTGCACGCAGAGGACAGGGCTGGATCTCCCAGTTTGCACTGGAAGGGTTGATGACCTTCCATGCTCCTTGTTCCAAATGAATTTTCTGGATTTCTTTTAAAATTAGATTTAGTTTAAAGCTGAGGACTCGGTGAGAGTGAGAAATCTGACTGGTACGAGCGTTCACTGCGGGTGGGAGTTTAGCTGCACCATAAAGGGACACAAAACCTTCAGGTTTCCCCCCTTCAGACACCGATGGTGGTAAATATTATCTGAGGAGGGGAAAATGTCCCAGTGTGGGGCTGCCAGCAGCACCCTGGAAAAGAGCCAGTGCTTCCTTCACCGGGAACACCACACACGCTGTTCAGGCAGGACCAGGTCCTCGTCACTCCCGGGTCCGAGGGCAGCGACCAGCTCCTGCCCACACAACTGACATCTGAAAAGTACAAACCCCAGTTCTGCCCAGTCCCTTTGTCACCACGTTCCTTGTGATGAGTAATGTCACTTTTAAGCCTAATTATGCAGGTATATTTATTATCCCGCGCTCGGCCACAGCGCCGGGGTACTTGCGTAATTTCACAGACGAGTGACACTCAAGACAGCACATTACTGCCGGCAGCTTCCATCTCCTCATCTCATCTCCTGCTAATTGCTCTCCAAAATTGGGTGATGCAGTTTTGACACAAAAACATTTTCAACAGTATCATTAATTCGTGAGGGGAGAGGGGGGGGAAACATTTCCTGAAGTAATTACAGCCAGCATCCTCAGTCAGCCCTGGTTATTCCACACAGCCCCCCCCAGCACACTTTAATGCTGATCACCAGGAAGCCCCGTGTTCTCTGCTCTGCTTTGGAGTGTGATAGATGGGTCTCTTCAGGAGAGAGTAAATATTACCTGTCGTAGCCAACCACCCACAACACTGAACTACTCGGTTCATCTGTTTTCAAAACCAGTTATCAAACTTCTTATTTATTTTACAGCACCCATGTTAGAATCATAGAATCATAGAATGGTTTGGGTTGGGAGGGACCTTAAAGCTCATCCAGTCCCAACCCCCCTGCCAGCAGCAGGGACACCTTCCACTAGACCAGGTTGCTCAAAGCCTCATCCAACCTGGCCTTGAACACTTCCAGGGAGGAGCAGCCACAGCTTCTCTGGCCAACCTGGGACACTGTCTGACCACCCTCACAGTGAAGAACTTCTTCCTAATATCTCATCTAAACCTCCCCTCTTTCAGCTTAAACCCATTTCCCCTTGTTTTGTCATTAACTGCCCTTATGAAAAGTCCTTCCCCAGCTTTCTTGTAGCCCCCTTTCATCTTATAGCATGCTATTAAATGCTGCTGATGTTGGACGAGATATCACGATACATCTTAACCAACTCACTCTGGTTTTTTCATGATAAAGGTTTCTGGTTTTGGGGTTTTTTTTTAACTAGTGTCACAAAATTCTTCCATTTGTAAGGACCCACCATGAAACTTCCTTTTCTGAAAAAGGCACTAAATCTCTAAGCGGTTCAAAAGTCATTAGGAAACTGGAGAGAAATGTAAGAAAGAAAGTTGTTTGTAAATATAAATATATATATATAAAA
>NW_010320903.1:0-34663 GCF_000700745.2 Antrostomus carolinensis | reverse complement strand
CCCCCCACCTCCCGCAGGGACTAAATTATCATCTGCAATGAGTTTTGTAGGAAGTTGTTCTCGGAAAACTATGGAGAAAACATTGGTCTTGCATTCTCCTGTGCCACAGGCTTAGCTGTGCCTGTGCCATTTCCTCCTTTCTGATTTTTTAGAATTTTAAAAGTTCTTCTCAAGAAGCTACCAATGTACTTTCTACTTATAGTTGCAACAGTGCATCGGTTTTTATGCCTGACATTCAGAAGGTTATGCTGAAACCATATCCCCTACTCAGCTGTTCACATTGCTCAAGCAGAATATTCTAGTATACCTGGTGATCTCTCTTACCAACTACACTGGTTACTGATTTTGTGCCACCTGAAATGTAACAGATTACCTACTGTTTCCTTTCTTAGTAAAAACTGCCACTGTGATTAAAAAAACCTGTGCTTGTGCTATGAAATAGTGTTTTGCCTGTCATCTAGCCAACAAAAAAAAAAACAGAAGAGGAACAGAGTGAGGTGACTAGGTCTTTCTTTTGTCGTACGTTGCACAAGTGTCTCTGGAATTTGTATTTCCACCTAATACCAGTGCAAATTACAGAACAAAACTTTTTTTTTTTTTCTTGGGGGGGGAGTATTTAAAAAGTAAGTCTGAATTTTTATAATCTTAGACATTTTCCTCTTTCTTGGACTGTTAACTCACAGCTAGCAATTTCAGTGAGGATCCCAAGAAAACACTTGCCAGACCTTTCCTTTCTTTGTGGACAATAAAAAGGCATTGTGTCTGATAACTCCATTCCTGGAAATAATTTCTTTGCTGAAAAGCATTTCAATACTGAGCTGTTGCCATTGGAAGCACAGTCTAGACAAAGATAAAATTAGAAGCAAGCATTGTCCTTTTTGGAAAGCACGAAGCAGTAGCTAATCTAATCTTCTCATCTCAGCAAAGACTTCTCCTGCCTTGCTTACGCTATCTAGTGGCATTATAAAATGGTGGCTAGGACCCTCTTTTCTTGAATTGAGTAGGAATCTGACAAGTGAAGCCCCAAAAGCAGATATAATTAAATATAAACATCTACCACCCATCAGAGGAAAAAAAAAGTCTTGACAACTACTGTATTCATTCATCACTGTCATACAAAATCTTTCAATTTTCCATGGTAATGTAGAAAACATGTCAGATTTAGCAATAATAATGATTAACTGAGCTGATTCCAGGAGAAAATAAAAAACATGCAATACTGCTGTATTTCAGAAACAAGCAATAACCAGTGTATATCACGAGACTACATTTTAATTTGAAATGTTTTTTACTCACCTTCTGAAAAGGTCTTGACCCCAATATTTTTCTAGATTAATTAAATTACATTTTTCCTTCTTTTGGATAATGGTAAATTATTCAGCACTTCTTGAGGTAGGTTGCTCCTATGGTTAAGTTAACTAGTGACACAACTATGAATGTGCACCTGGGTTTCATTCCAAGTATATCTGTTGTCATGTTAAGATTGACAGAACATTTTATGCCTGCTTTTTTCTACTAGATTGAAAAGTCATCAACTACTAAAATATCATTCCCCTTCTATGTATTACCATTAACTAAAATTCATTTTCACTTGGATATGCAAATAAATTCAGTTGGTTAAATATTCCTAACCACTTTCTGTGATATTAGTGATAAAGAAAAATGTGAGCAGAGAAAAATGTGAGTTCTGTCCTCTTTAAGGAGAGAGGCTGTGACTGCTTGAGATACACACATAGCAAACCTTCCATAGCTTACACCCTATACTTTATAACATAGAACTGTGGTAACTCAAGTCTAGCAATAGCATACAATTTTGTCAGGTATGTTTGTCTAAACTCAACTGTGTGTTATTACTAAGACAAGCTTCTCGGCATACAGGTACAATGACTATTACTGGCACAGTGTTATACTCAGGGCAAGTGCTCCCAAATCCTTGACTTCTCCCAGCCTGCAAAGGTTTGAGACCCCTCTGATGGTCTGTGCAATCCACACACACTCGTGGGAGACTATCCTTTCCAGATGTACAATCCAACCACCAGGCCTATGCTATTTCTTCCAAGTGTTAGTGATATGCAATTTTAGCATCCATTTTTCACCAAAGTTAACATTCATTATTTTAAAAATAACTTTCAGGTTAAGATCTTGTAAATTAGGAGTACTGAATACCTTTCGCATTTACTAGAGTTTGATTATATTTTCCATTTGTAAGGAGTTTGTTGGCAAGATATGATTTGTCTGAACTCTCCAGACCCCACCTTAGATACCCTCCATAAACCCGAATCATGTTCTATGCAATGTGTGTGCTTTTACACGTTAGATATTATATTTGGATATAACATTCAAAACTCAAGTATCTCCAAGGTTTTCCAAGCAACTTCCATACAGCTTCTATAGACTGAGCAGGAGAGATCCAGACAGATTATAGTCCTAAAACAACCATTGTTTTTTAAGGCACAGAAACATAGCAGTAAGATTTTTGAGGTCTATGCTGCTCAAGAACATTGTTCTAAATTAAATGTCTAATTTAGTGAGGACTCAAAGTGGCTCAAAATAACAAATTAAAACTGTATAGTTACAGAGATATAAGGCTTTGAATATTTCAAACCAACATCCAATTTTAAGATAATTATTTCCATTATGTTTATGATATTTGAGAGATTATGTAACAGACCAGCAAGCACTTATGTTTTTTATTCACTTTCTTCTGCTTTCCTAAAGGTATATAGATAGATAGATAGATAGATAGATAGATAGATAGATAGATAGATAGATAGATCTATCTCAACACTCCCTGATTGTCCATCATAATTTATCAGTCCTTCATTCTCCCTGCAGTAACTTTCCAATTCACTGGACCATTTCAACCAAATTTGATGAGGTTAAGGTTTCATAAATTTAACTTTCAACTTTGTGAACTCCAGTGACTGAATAGAGAAGTGCAACCAATTTAGTGCCCTGACAGAAGAGGGCAGGGAAAATTCAAATTTTAACTGTTCTGCTCATTTCACTCATCAGCTAAAGGGCAGTAATCAGACAATCAGTCAACCGTGAGTAGCTCCAAAGATACCATGGCATGTGCCAGCCAAAAGCATAAAGAAAAGCTGTTAGGGGACTAGTGGGAGACCAGACAGCTTTTTAAGGGAGACTTATTTTATTTTTAGGGAGGTTGTTTGTTTGTTTGTTGTTTTTTAAACAAACAAACCAGAAATCTGAAATCTGTTTTTAGTACGTGGAAGACCAAATAATACCAAAATATCTCATCTCTATATATTCTTTTCTTCCTGTTTCACAATTTTCACTTAAGGAAATCTATGGGTTCAGTCACTATTTTTAGGAAGATTAAATTCTTAACTGTCTTGAGCTCATTTGGTTGGGCATGCTTACAAAGTTCATCAGGTAAAATGTGCAAAATAATAATTGTATGCTTCCATGAGTAACTCTCAATTAACATCAATCAGCTTCCTACAAGACTGTCCTATTCTGGTTGGGGTTTTTTTGTCTTCATCTTCTAAAAAAAGGGAACCGGTATTCTTTTTGTGACCCTTTTCTGTTCCATCTTTCAACTTCGTGTGATATACAATTACTCTAACGATAGCAATATTTGTCTCCATCCCCTGCTGTCCTGCCATAACAGTCTTGTGATCTTCATGGTTTCCAGAAGAAGCTATTTTTCATATTGTAGTTGTAGAACACATGCTTAAAGCTGTTCTTTGTGTAATCTGCAACCAGCACTATAGGTATGATGATTGGAAACCAGAGGAGAAAGTTAAAGCCAAAGAAAATGGTCCTTCAATTCAACATCCTCAGAAAGATTTTGATTCTGATCCTACCTGCGTAGTGCAGATTTGGCACATGCAGACAGGTATACCACTGTGGTGGTTAAATCATAGAATCATAGACTGGTTTGGGTTAGAAGGGACTTTGAAGATCATCTAGTTCCATCCCCCCTGCCATCACCAAGGACACCCCTCACTAGATCAGGTTGCTCAAAGCCTCATCCAACCTCATCTTAAACACTTCCAGGGAGGGGGCATCCCTTGGGCAACCTGTTCCAGTGTCTGACCACCCTCACAGTAAAAAATTTCTTCCTAATATCTCATCTAAACCTACCCTCTTTCAGTTTAAAGCCATTTCCACTTGTTCTATCACTGCCTGGCTTTGTAAAAACTCCCTCCCCAGCTTTCTTGTAGGCCCCTTCAGGTACTGAAAGGCAGTTATAAGATCTCCCCTAAGCCTTCTCTTTTCCAGGCTGAAGAACCCCAACACTCTCAGCGTGTCCTCATAGGAGAGGTGCTCCAGCCCTCGGATCATCCTGGTGGCCCTTCTCTGGACTTGTTCTAACAGGTCCATGTCTTTCTTGTGTTGGGGGCTCCAGAACTGGACGCAGTACTCCAGGTGGGGCCTTACAAGAGTGGAGTACAGCGGGAGAATCACCTCCCTCGACCTGCTGGCCATGCTTCTCTTGATGCAGCCCAGGATACAGTTGGCCTTCTGGGCTGCAAAAGCACACATTGCTGGCTCATGTTCAGCTTCTCATCCACCAACACTCCCAAATCCTTCTCATCAGAGCTGCTCTCAATCCACTCATCACCCAGTCTGTATTTACGTTTGTGACTGCAATCATAGCAAGTAAGACTTCAGTCAAGTCAGTGGGTTTTAGATCACAAACTCAATTTTAATACAGATTATTCATGGATCCATTGACCATCTGATATCTCTTAATTCAGAAGAGATGTCTCCTTATAAAACACTAAAGGAGAGAGGACTGTGTTTCAAATCTCTGTACCTAATAATTAGAATTATCCAGTCCAAACTTCAGATCCCTGCTTTTCACTTGTTGCAGTGAAAGAAAACCAAACATATCACATTGTTACATGTTTTATTTTAAAATCAAGACTATATTTCTAAATTTTCAATACTATGGCTTAAAAATCTTCCTCAGAATTTTCCATCAAGTTATGAGAAAATATAAGTCTCGGGTAGTATTAATATTTCTTATAAACTATGAAAGCCTTTGTTACAGTTGTTCCTTGTTAAAACTATCATTTCAATAAACTCCACAGAAAACAGCTACAGAGTCAGTTGCTAAAAAACAGACAGAATATTCATAATAAGGTCAATACTTACTAAAAAAAAAAAAAAATTAAACTGCATACCATGGTTTCATCTGTTGTATGGGAGCATTTATAACTTCCACTTTGCCTCTGCCAAGCACAATTAGACTACCAATATGTATCTTCCATCTCTTTAGTAATGCCATTATAAATGGAAAGATACGTGTCCATCTGAATGTTATATATTATTGCACAAATTAAAATATATGTAAACTAAAATACCTGAAATATTTTGTCATCCTGGGGTTTTCCTGAGCTGCAGGCTACAAACACTGAAATTAATTACATAATTAATAGATCATAGATACTTCCTATTATAAACTTTTTTCATCAGAAATTTATCACTGTCACCAAAGCTCTGGATGAACAGAAGTGGTCTTCATCTTTTGTAATTGTGTTGCACCACAGCTGTCCATTGCATTTGCTTTATATAAAACCCACATAACTGACAATTTCCAGGTATTTATTATAGGAAAAGCATGACACTGCTCTCATTTTTTATTCATATTTCAAATGAAAAAAGGCCTTTGTGATTGGCCTTTGTGATTGCCTTCAATCTGTTTGACTTTCTTCTCCCCCTGCCTAATAATTTTGGAATTTGTTGGAAAACTTAATTCATTTGAAAGAGCCCAAAAACATCAAAGGTAATTGGTTTCCTCTGATAATCAATGGCTGGGAAAAGAAGAGAAAGCAAAACTAGTACTCTCAGGGAGGGAAGGTAGAGAAAACTTGTCAATCGCACATAGATAACTGTGCAGAAGGCACATACATGCAGACCAGGCAGTATACTGGGCATATATCCACACAGCTTTATATGACAAGAAGGAAAAATCCTACCTCACAAAACTTCTTTAACATTCTTCAAAAGAATCAACAAACAGGAATAAATAAATAAGGGAGACGCAAGTTTCTACACCATTGCTCTTCAGGATAGTAAGTAGCCCTGACACAAGCAGGTGTTTACCTTGCAATACATATACAAAGATGGGAAACTAAGTAGGAGTAAATAGCTTTCACAGCACAGGGAAGTCACCAGTAAAGTTTCACAATCTACATTAATACCCAGATTATTCATCCCATTCATAAATGTGGGGGTTGACCTGGGCTGGCTGCCAGATGCCCACCCAGCCACTCTCTCACTCACCTCCTCAACAGAACGGGGGAGAAAGTATAAAAAAGCTTGTGGGTAGGGAAAAAGAAAAGATCACTTACCAATTACCATCACAAACAGAACAGACTCAGTTTGGGGAAAATTAATTTAATTTGTGCCAACACAGAGATGTAGATGGTGAGAAGCAAAAACAAAAACTAAAACGCTTTCTCCCACCTCTTTTCCCAGGCTCAGCTGCACTCCATCATTCCCAGCTCCTCTACCTCCTGCCACCCATCCCCAGAAGACAGGGGGATGGGGAATGGGGGGCTGTGGACTCTCCATGACAGCTCCTCTCTGCTGCTTCCTCCTCCTCACACTCTCCCCTGCTCCTGTGTGGGGGCTCTGCACAGGCCACAGCTCCCTCAGGGCCTGCCCACCCGCTGCAGCACAGTCTCTCCACACACTCAGGGGAATCTCTGCCACAGGCCTGGAGCACCTCATCCCCCTCGCCCTCCTGCTTCTCTCACCCTCGTGCTCTCAGGGCTGTTTCTTACATGTTTTTCCTCACTCCTCACTGCCATGCACCATTTTGCCCTTTCTTAAACACATTTTCACAGAGATGCCACCAGCTCAGCTGGTTGGCTCAGCTCTGTCCTGTGGTGGGGCTGTGGTGGAGCCAGCTGGAACCAGCCGGGTCTGGCTGGGACCGGCCCAGGGCAGCCGTGGCCTTGCCTCACACAGGCACCTGTGGCCCCCACTGTCAACACCTCCACAGGGACACTCAATCCACCAGACTATCTGAAAAACTGCACAAACAATTTGTTGAGGATATCAGATTATTCAGGGGGTAAAAATGAGGAACTATGCAGAATAGCATCGGGGATTTTTAATGACTGAGCACCTCAGCAACAAATGGGGAGGTCACACCCACTGTAGAGAAATGTAAAATGATGCATGTGGGGAGAAAAAATAAAAAAATAAATAAAAAATCCTAATTTCACATGCACAATGATCCAAACTGACCATACTCTTTTGCGAACAAGAGTTTTGAACTTCTGATCACAAAAACATTAGCTGATTAAAACATTGGCTGACTTTGCAAGCCAATTGTTAGGGAAACGATTAGGAAGGGATCACAAAAGAAAGAAGACATCTTGTGTCTTTATGCAACTCCATGATGCAACATAGAGAAGGGCAAGAAGGACAGTCAGCTCAAACAAAATAGGGACAACCATGGAGAGATATATTAGCCATGATTACCATGAATTAGAATCATTCTAATATCAGCTGCCATTAAATGAAGTCAACAGAAGGTAGGTTGAACACAATAAAAAGAGGTGGTGCTTTGTACACATGCAATTAGTGTGTGAAACTTCCTGCCATAGTACTCTAAAATTTACATATGCTCAAGAGGAGACAGAGCAAATTAATGAAAGAGAAATCGTCAAACTTTTTACAGACACTCCCCTGTGAGCTAAAGAGTGCCTGTGGATGGGAGAACAGTCTAAGGATACACCAATTCGTGCCTTCTCTGTTCCCATCTGCTTCCACAGGTATTTGCTTTTGGCCACTGTCAGAGACAGGGTACTGAACCAGCTAAACCTAGGGTCGGACCACATATCATCAAATTTGTATATTTTATTGAAGGCTTTGTAATAGTCAGGTTCAGGTTCCAGTTCTTCAGACTCCAGGTGATCTGGGACAAAACGTTCCCATCCAAAGTTAGTAATAGTACCATTAGCTGTTTAGTTTCCCAAGTTTGTGTTACTAAGAGTAGGTTAAAAAAAAAAACAAAACAAAAACCCCCCATTTTTCCAGTTCACAGCTATAAACTTTGATAAGTTATCCTTCGTAGCTCTGCAAAGAAATGCAGAAAATACAGAAAAGCAGAGTTTATCTGGCCACATTTACCATCTATACTGGGCATACAACAATATACCTGCAGAGTGCAACTTGGCCCAAAAGAGTGCATTCAGAAAATTAAGTGCCTCTACTGTGGACATATTGTGGAACTCTGAAGCATTTTCAAACTACTACGCAAATGTCAATACACAGCATCAGGTTCATATTGTACCTTGAAGAATAAGGAAGCTTTTGGAAAAGGTTTTCCTTATAACAGTGTAGCAACTTTTTTGTTAGAAAGGTGTGTTATTTCAAAGCATTTGAAAGCTGCATCATGAAAAAAAAGATTTGAGGCAATAAGAATACACATTAAAATCTCCTATTGTATACAGGACACGCTACATTTAAGGATACACTGCCTCTATCAATTATCCTTTTCCTTTGCTTTTTCTGTCCAGTCTTACACACATAATCATGCCTGAATTTTCTTATTTCACAGGAAATTATCTCCTATCTTATTATCTCCTACAGAACTGAACTAACATGGAAAGTACAGAAAGCAACATCTGAGCTCTTGTTATTGAGTATGTTAGCTATAGCTGATATTTCACTTTTTTCAAAGGATACATTTGTTCTTTGTAGATTTTCATGAGCAATGAGAAAAATATCAATAATCTTTCTATCCAGATGGTGATGACAGTAGAAAAATTTAGCAGCATATCTTTCTCTATCTTTAGGAGATTGTGTGATTTTATAAAACAACGTTTTGGAAGAAGCTTAACCACAAGTATTTTTTAACTGAAACATATAATAAAAATACATGCGCTTTTAGCCAAGTTCGTAGAAACATCATACATTTTATGACAACCAGTAGTCTCACTGAAGAGAATGTAATTCAGAAAGGAGTTGCAATTTTATATATATAGAAAGAAGGGCTACAGAAATGTACTGGAAATTAAGAGGTAATAAACAGGTAAGTTTTCCATAGAATTAAATAACACAGAGAAATATCTATAATTTCCTGGAAACACTAATTGCCTTAACAGCAGTTCTGCATATTGCTTTACACTTATCTTTCCTTCAGTATAAGAATCTCTTAAAACCTATATCATACTACTTATGTAATGACATAGACTTTGACTGTGCATTTTATTAACTCCTTTAGACATCTCATATGCACATGATGTTTTCAATTATTTCATCACAATTTTGACTGTTGCCAGGTGAATTGATTATGCCCATACTGATCTGAATTCATCCTAAGGGAAAAAAAAAATAAAAATTACCTCATAAGCTGTGTTGCTCCTGTTATTCTCCTTTTTCAGCTTCTAATACATGAATACAAAGATTATATCTAATTTTAAAAAACTAATTATTGTAAATATCTTTCAAATAAAAGACACATATTACCATCTTCAACAACTCATATAGTGTTGGGAAAATACAATAGAATATTATTTTTATTCAGTTCAGATAGTTAGAAGTACAAAATTATGTAGCTATGTTCAAGGAAGCTCCAGCAAATTCATATACTGTTTTAATGGAATATTCCACAGCAACATGTTCAGCAATGTGTTTCAGCAGAAACTACTAACCACTGTAACCTAGAAACATTATCCAAGAAGAATAGTTGAATTCTGCACAGTCCTTAAGATCATGCAGCTCACTGTAGCAGAAGCAATGTTTTGGAACATTGGGACATTGGAACATCTAGGACAGATACATATCCTTTTTTTTCTCACTGAGGTAGCTCTGAACAGCTGAGGAACCAGCTTTGGCTGTAAGAATGCTAATAAATATTTGATTCAGCCTTATGCACCTTCAGATATAAAGGAAGGAATTAACATTGCAAATGCTTTAAAGTAGCTACGGCTTAAAAAAAAAATTAAAAAAAAAATCTCATTTTCTTTCCATTAAATCTTCTATTTCACTAATACTAACAAACCCAAAGATGTCCAATTAGTAGCAAAAAATAAACATGACAAATAAATGTTAGTATTTCCATTAGAATATTGAATAAGTGGTATCCACATTTACAATTACCTATTTAAGCTTTCAGGACCACTCAGCATGACTCTATTTTGTTGTGAGTGGGCTTTTTTCCATGACAAAAGTATCCCACATTCAGCATCTTCCTCAGTTACCTGCCTTGCTGTAAAGAATTGCTGAACTAAGCTATGTACATTTAGAACATATAAAAAAAAGCCAATGAACAAAAGTAAATGTGTTTCAGCAGAAACTGAAAAGGAAGTGTGAAGAAAGAGATCATAACTTAAATAATGATTTCTTTACTTAAGAAGGCATTTTCCTTTGTAATACTCCACTCATAAAAACAGGATTTAAAACACTACTACTGACACTATTAATGGATAAGGATAAAAATATTATATCCAAAGCTTTTCTTTTACTGTGACTCAGGTTTATGGAGAGATAAAAAAGTCTAATAAACTGTTCCATTAACTCTTTTCTGTGTTGTTTTTTTTAAATACAGTTGAAAATGAAAACTGTCCCTCTAGTGACCAAAGTCACATTGTGCTACAGTTCAGCAACTGAAAAAAGACAATATATAAGATTTTGAAGAATGTGGAATACCATGGCAAAAAGAAGAATGAGCTTGCTATATGCATAGCTTTGGGTAACAGCCTGAAAACAAGAGATACGCGATTATCTGAGCATCAGGGCCATGGGCATTGGTAATAAGATCCAAAACGTTATCCTAAAGGGAGTGATCAAAACATCACTATTAGGGAATGGTGTAATTCCTTCTGACATCTGTGCTAAAATTCTGTTACTATGGTACAACGTACACTAGATTTGATTTAATACCTTCAAATGTATTTTGCATAAGAGAGGTTCAAAGTCTCAGAGAGACAATTTGTCTTGTGCTGTCAAGGTCCCTTTTTTTTGAGAAACTGGAGTAATTCTGGGAATGCTTCCCTTCATTAAGTTCTGCTGTATTTTCTTAGAAAAGGTAAGTGCCAACAACAAAAATTGGAGCATATGGTAACAATGTTTTTATCTGCATCTTCTTGTTTTCTGCTCTTGGCCTCTTGCTTTCCATTTTTTTATCTACATGCTCCCAGTGAACAAAGTCATCCATCAGCACTGTTTTAAACTGGTAAAATGACACTCAGAGTTACCTAAGATTAAATCAAAACAGCTCTTCATCCAGTTGTTTGGTTACCTCCTTTTCTTGTCAGCACTGCAGTTAGACAGAAATAAAGATTTATACTGAAATCAAAATAAAAACCACTTTTCAAGATGTTAAATTATGGGATGGCAGATGATGAGAAATCATTAAATGCTACCTGTGTTGTATTATTCATCCATTTCCAAATGTGTGTACCCAGTCATCATTCAAACACTTCTGCAGTGAAACTTACAGTTCTTTCTTTACCACAACTCCAGGTGATGTTTATGGGACAAGATCACTATCTCACTGGGAACAGAATAGAAACACTGACTTCATTCACATATTGCTGGCTTCTATTTCGCTCTGCATTGTGACCTGCTGCCTAATCTCCCAGAGTTCAGGTCCATTGCCTATACACTAGAAAGAAGCTGTTAGCAATGACTCTCAAATTTAAGAATGCCACAAATACCATTCACACTTAAACAGTGAAGAAAGAAATGCTGTAAAACCAGGCAGCCCTCCAGCTACCCTTCTTGTTGAGAGTGCAAAAATATGTCCATCGTGACTTTGCTAAAACTTTATTTAAAGTTTTAAAACTGTAAGAAATTACAAAGTTGTCCATAAACATAGTCCTCTTCAAAAAGACAGTCATGTCCATTAAACAGTTTCAATTTTTTCAAGTCCATTTCAGTAATACATAAATCAGATGATCATGGAATTACTAAATAAAACTCTCATTTTGATGTCTACTAAGGCTATTGTGCTGGCAGAATATATCAGGAAAGCAGAGTCAATTAGCCAATGGAGACATTCCCGTGCAGTACACAGAAAGCATCAGAATACTGTCAACTGCTCTAACTGGTGTAAACCCTACAGTTGCCTTTGTGCTAACCTTTACGGACCCACTTCTGAGGCATACGTGGCATTGAGCAGCTTCTGTGCCCTTATTAGTGCAGAAACAGCAACAGTAGCCACAGTCAGAGGTGCTAAACAAGAGGCTTTATCTAGTCCTCCTGTCAATCTTTGTAAGCTGTTAAAACTGAGAAATAAATGTGCTTAGAAACTATGTATATGGCATGAAGTCAAGTACATTAAAAGTACATAAATGAAGAAGAAAATTAATGGTACCAAAGCTATGAAAAAATTTAACCTCAAGTTTATATATTTTCAATAAGCCTGTCTGGTAGTACATTGCAGTTCCCCTCTCAGTAATTAGTGTCCTATAGGCATCTGTTTCACTGCAAAAAAAAGCATAAACCATGAAAAGATTAAATGTAATTATCATTATTTCCATTTCTGGGGCAAGGCCTTTTCATAAGTAATTATGTCACAGTGTAAAACTGGAGGCTTTATACAGTTGCCCTATCATTCATAATAATGAGTAGGATAATAAGCCACAAGCCAAACCTTCAGGTGTTCATTAGATAGAGAAGGTTAATTAGGACTTTAACCAGAAATGCCACTAAGCATCATGCTTACTGAGGTAATTAAAGCACTGATGATACTGAGGTATACATTGTCTTCCAAATCTACAAATGGCACAATGCTGACAAATTTACTTTCTATAAAACCATATGGTCTTCAAATGAAGTTAGAAGATTTTACTTATGTGTGTCAGGCCTTCACATTAAAGTCACTTCCACCTACATGTTCAGTGTCAAGAAACAGTCTGATTCTCTTCTCACCCTGTTCTCAACTGTATTAATGTTGTGCAACTCAAGGTAGTACCTTCGATGTAAAACTACTGTAACCAAGACCTCTGCCAATGTGTCAAAGAGTCATTTCTACATGAAAGTCAGAAAGACCTTTTCCCTCAAGTGGAAGAGGTTAATGAACTGACTCACTGATAAGATGCTGACTCAGAGCAGCCAATGGCATCAACTCCCATCTCCTGCTCGTTAAATTTTCAGAAGGAATAATTTCAGATGGAATGGCCTTTTCCTGTACTTTATGCTTGAAGGAGCTGCCTGCAAATACCTGAAAGCCTATCTTTTCATATCTCCCTTTGAATACTACTTTTTGTTCTAGCATCCTCCAAACCAATACATAAACCAGCTGACCAAGTGCTGTGTTGAGAACAATGTTTGCCATACTGACAAAATTATATCAGTCTCCCATTTCTTCATCTTCTTTTGTTTACCTGCTCACTCTCATCACCATCTTCAATATGAAGGCTGTATAATACGTCTCCTTTTCTAGTTTTAATTCTGTATAAAATGTAGGCCATGCCTGTAGCTCATGAGTACTGCTCCTATGCAAATAACGTGCATTAATAATAGTAAAGTCATGGCTAAGGTTAAATCTCTGTATATTTTAAGAATATTTCACTGATTTGTGAAGGTAAATATTTATACCTATGTTGAAGAACAAAAAGAGAAAGAATTGCTCTAGTGTCCAATGGTTCTCAAGGACAGGCAGTGGTTTAGAAAACTATGCCCAAGAACCACAAGTAAAATATTCCTAGTTTCAGTTTAATCTTAATAACTTCTTGTTGTTTTAAGAACTAGAATGGTTATCAATAAAAAGTCTACACAAAAAGTCCTTTTTCTTATGAGGAGTGTTTATTATGCAAACTTGTTCATTCTCCAAACTATTTATTCAGTTAATGTCTGCAAGCTTAATTTGCAGCAATTCTTAGAAGACATTTACTGAAAAATGGAATAGAAAAAATATTAAACATCTATTTTGGAAGGCAAATTCCCCATTATGGCAGCATTATCAATAGACAGTGAGCAGATCATAAGTTCTCTAGAGAAGAAAGTTTGACATGACAAAAGGATATCTTTGAAAGCTTTTTCAAAGCATTTTAACTTTCAGCTTTACTTTTCACTCTGGATGATTTGGGTGATTTTGTCGAACTGCATTCAGCACTCAAACATCTACTTTTTTTCCTTTTAAGGCATTGACAAAACACTAAAAAACCAACACCATATACTGTCCAAAAATGGAAAAACCAAAAGAGAAACCTGAATCTCTGCCTGGTTGAGAATGTGGGTGGTTCTCAACCATGAGACACAGAACTAGAAGGAGTAGTAAACTGTAACTGTCTGTTTCTAAACAGCCCACAAAATTATATTTTCTGTGAAGTGTAAAAATAGCTTTTAGGATTATTCCACCTTCATGTCCTGAGTGTGATTCACCAATGGTGCAAACAATATTTTGTGGTTTATTCTAGCAGAGCAAAATATTGGCAAACATAATTTCTTTGTCAAGTTGCTTATGACAACTTCGTTTATTCTCTTTTAAAGGAGATCTACTTTTATTGGCAACAGCATCCTCCGCAATAACAGTGGAGGTGAAGTGGCTCTCTATCTCCTTAGAGAGCAAGTCCCAAGAAATTCTGTTCTTCCTCCCACAACTGAACAAAATAGTCATCTGAAGCAATGTTTTCTGGAGCTTGACACTTGGCCACATCTATGTCTAGAATAAGTGTTGGAGCAAAGAAGGATTATAAGTAAATGTGAACTAACAGAGAAAGAAGAAGCACCAGACAAAGACCAAAACAAGTTGATATCCTGTTTGTCACAGCTATAGCTGATGAAGGACATTCTCTTCCTATGCTATTTCCTAGTGATCTGAAATTGTCTGGCATTCCAATAAGGCTACTGAACAGATAAAAATTCTGGAATAGATTAGAAGTCCCAGATTTTCAAAGATGGGGAATCTTTTTGTAGGATCCAGCTGGGATCCTCACCATGGGTCATTTATTGCTTGTTAAGAACACCAAATCGCTTCACATTAATATTAACCTCTAGCCGTTGTTTGAAGAGAATTGTCTACATAGGTTCTCATTCCTTTTTATATATAAAAGTCTTATTAGTTTTTAGCAGGACATAATTTCCTCCTTAAAGTGTTATAACAGTGGGCATTCCAGGCAGGTATGGGAAACCAATAAAACCAATTGACAGACAGGGAAGGTTAAGGAGAAGATAATTTAAGATCAGTTAGTGTCTTGCAAATTCTATTTTCTGCCCTGGATAAGAATCAACAGGAACTAGATATTCTTGTGATTTTAAGACTACCTTCAGGGTAGTGCTCTAGAGCTCACAGGAAGGAATTATTCTAGCTCTGTCACTGTGCTGTGAACGTAGCTGAAGTCAGCAGAAAGTCCTTTTTCTCCTCAATGAGAGATAAAGACAGTTTAAAAATTATGAAATCTGAAGTCACAATTACCACAAAGCAACAAACATAAATCTTTTTCTTAAAAAAACCTGTTTCTTAGATTAAATAATGTTGTCCACCAGTGTCACCTTATTCACTCTGATATGCTTTATAATTTAGTAAACTAGCATCAATGTTCTATTTGAAGTGCATTTCACATGCTGTTAGGCATCATAATGCATATGGGTATGCTTCATTTAAACAATCAGATACACCTATTACTAGTGATTTATTTTACCTTTTGTTATTGATTGCTTTTTATTTCACTGGCTGAGATAAATTAATCTAGCTGACAACTTTCTTGCAAGATCATCAATTAGAAATTTTTGGTCAAGCAGCACATATTAGATGCTTTTCATTGGAACAAAACTTTCAGTGAAAGGAGTTGATATTTTCTGAAAAATCCATCCCGTATCATAGATTCACAAATACAGAGCTGTGCTAAGCTCAGAGAAGTTATAGCTGAATGCCATAGAGCAATAAGAGAACTAAGTGCCACACAGATCACACTGAGCTCAACTTTCTGCTCCTTCTCTTGTATTTGTATGATCACACTTTATATCCCAACAGCCTTTGCCCTTGATTCATCCCACGCCTGCCATTTGTAGTTATCAGGTGAAAGCTGTCTGTGAAGACAACTAGAATCTTAGTGACAGAAATAAAAAAAAGGGCTAAGCAAGTAAATCTCTGACCCCCAATCTGGAGTCCCAAGGCAGAATAACAACAGAAAACTAAAGATTACATTTTGCTAAAGGTTGCTCAGAGGCTTAGTAAAAGTTATGCCCATTCCTAGACATATTCAATTTTGTTTCTTTGACCAAAGCCTCTTGAAATCAATTTCTCTAGTGGAAATAGCTCAAGAATTTCTCATGCAAAGTTCCTATGTCTATCTGAAATAAAAAACAGTCCTTACAGAATGCAACAAACCACTTTAGGGAGCTCATACTGAAGAATCTAAACAACCTCACTCCATCTCAATCTTATATGGACCAAATGTATATAAGTGCAGACATCACTGAGCACAAATATATCCCAGTACAATTTCTTCAAGCACTGAAAAATCCCCACAGCAGCAAACCAACTTTCCCATAATGCATTTTAAATCTTATTTCTCTCTTTCCATTGGCCTAGTTCATTTTCCATACTTCCTTCACATTTACATTATCTCTTGGCTTTTTATAAATTTCCAGTTTTCTTGCCTTTCTTTTTTCTCCAGTCACCATTATGATATCAGTTAGAAGAAGTGGATATTAAGACTTCTGCCTCTCAACTGTCCTCACCTTATGCCATTCTTTACTGAGTTCAGGCTAGGTAATAATTAGCCTCATACTAAAAAATGCTAAGTGAAATCAGATTCCTGAACACTTGAGTTTACAAAGTGAAGAGAAAACCTTTGTCTGTAGTTCCATAAAGTGTGTGAAACTTTTAAAATTTCTCTTACATTGAAAACAGACCTTGTTTTCAATCACTGCAGTGGAGAGCGACTGTTTTAATGTGACTGAACAATTGATTCTTATGTTGGACGTATTACAACTGTATTTGAGAGGCCTGTACTTGCAGTCTACCTCCCATGAATTAGTAACTCTACCAGATAGCTCAAAACAAAGAGCTCTAAGTAAAAACAGAGCAATAATGGTAAACTTCAGATCCAATACTGAATTTTGTCATACTACTGATGGTGGAGAACTGAAGTCAGTGTGCCAGTTAACAGTTATTCCTCGTTAAAATGAGAAGCAAAGTATGTAGGCATTCTTAAACATGTGTGTGTATATGCAAACCTGCAAGTATACAACTGTGGAAGATCAGCTATAAAACCACAACAGAAAATATTGTTTCTACCTCTCAATAAATAACAAATATACATTATTTCAGAATAATGTCTGGCTCTGTCAATAATCCATAAGTCTGTAAAATCTTTTATCTATTAAGAACTTGTTTAATAAGCCTGTCATCTACTTCAGTGCTTATTAATTTAATGGAAAAGTCTCTGAGCCGCAGGGCACACAAGATATCTGATTTCTTCCTGTATTATGCATACACAGAAGCAGCTGAGAGCTGCAAATTTTCCTATTAGGGGACTCTAATGGGCTATTTAAAGAGACAGTTAGGGCTGACACTTGTAAAATGGAACTACAGCTACCTTAAAAACTGTTCCACATGTTAAAATATGCCAGCAAAACTTTCAAAGTGCTATACACATGCTTTAAATCTATGTTATCAGTTTTCCTAATCTGGAGTGAGATGAAAGCAAATTCCTTTTATACATGGGCCCACATATTTATTTAGTTTTCAAAGTGTTGGAAAAACAGAATAGAGAGCAATAGAATGTTTTGGTTTTGCATTTCCTTTTTAGTTCACCTTAGTTCACTTTTGAAAGTGAGTCAAAACCAAGCATTTATAATAGCCCCATTGATACAATATTACATTGGATGGAGAAGAATAACATGAGACAACATCAATGAAAATATCATAGTAGTTCGTATCCAAAGGATCTTATTCAATTAGGGCTAAATCCCATGGTCACTGAATGCAGTAGGGACTTTCCCTTGATAGGCTTCAATACAGACAAGATGTCATCTTTGTCATCACCACAAGTAGATTATCCTTTTACAATGACATTTTCTGTTCTGTAGTAGAAACATCAAAAACTACCAGAAACAAATGAGAAAGCACAAAATTAAGACAAAATATAATGAAATAGGAAGCATTTTGGGGAACACCAAAAACTTGTACAGGAATGAAAATAAAGAGTAAACAGAAGTTACAATTTTTGTTTAGTAAAACATTGCCAGATTGTTACCTAACATTTATTAATAACAGAGATAACTGTAAGGAACTTAATTACAGCATAGGAGATTAAGATGATGAGCGTAATAAGTCTGCAAAGGAAAATTAACACAGTTTAGCACCAGTAAAGTGCTCTGCCAAAATATGAAGATGGAAGCATTTAAGCTAAGTATGGATGAAAGCTAAAATCCAATACTGCTTTTAATCAAAATTTATACGGTATTTTTTGTCCTGAGATAAACACGGTCTGTTACCTACTGAGGATATCTTCAGTATATCATACCGTCCAAAAGATGTAGACAGATATTCAATTCCTGCTTCAGGAACCAAAGAATAGGTACTCAGATACTTAAGTATCTGTATAATAATTACTACATTCTCTGTCAGAAGCCTCATTCCTCAGTATTGTATTCATTCTCATATTTTTTTTACTCCTGTGAGTGTATTTCTAACACTATAACAATAAGTTTAAAAAAGGCCTCTGTGTAATACGTAAAGAGGTGTATGCCCTTATGTATTTCTATAGATACAACAAAATATTTTTCTGAAATACTGCAGTTGAGTGAGTTCTTGCAGAGTTCCATAACTACAAAACTAATCATCTGAGAAGGAAGTCAGGATGCAACTTACCAATTCTTTTGACAAGTTCTTTGACAAGAAATAACATGTGAATTTTTTGTCTGAATATCAAATATGCAACTAGCCACATGGATATTTAAGAGGAATGTGTAATAAAAGACATAAGAACTGAATTTAGACCCATTTATACAAATGAATTTTCCAAAAGCCACATGAGGTAAAGTTTGTTTCTAGTTACCTAGACCAAAATGCTTCTTCTGGTGCCTAATTTAGATCTCTTTATGAGTACCTGAAGGTGTTTATCCTCATTAAGAAAAACCAAAAAGAGGGAACACAGATGCAGCACTCATTTTAACTGATGTTTTCAATGCCAAATTATTCAATAACATTAGACAGTAGAGGATTGGACAATGTGTCTAGAGCTAGTGAATGATAAGCTCATTTTTGGGAAGCAGAAAATGAAGATAGACCAGTTTATAAAAGGAAATACTGTATCCTACATCTGAAATGCACACATATGCCTTTATGGTAGGTAAGTCACATTTTCAACTGGTTTTTTTTTTCAGTATTTTAAATAATAGTAATGCTTCTTGGTTACCTGCTAAGCGCTGCTTTCTAATTTTCCTTCATTACTAGGAACAAGCCACAAACAACATCTGATTCATACCTCTCTCATCCCAATGGTTTCTGAATATAAGAATTTGTCTGGTTATATAAGGAACTTTTTTCTTACTGTTGCTCTTTGAAGAGGAGGAATGGTGATTTTGTTAGTGTGTCCCATATTTATCTGACTTTTCAAAAGATTAAGAGAGAAATTAAGTTCAAGACATGAAGTGCTGCTTTCATGATGGTACTGAACATTTTGAACTGAATATCTCTGGCACAGTGTACAGACAGCAAGAACTTTCAACTGTGCTTACCTTTTCCAACTACAGCATAATAATAACCCAATTTACTGATCTGGATCCTCTAAAAATTGGGGTTTTTTTCCCCTCAGACTGCTTCTCTAAGTCTCTGGCCGACTCATCATATCACGTATCTCAGAGGCTTGCCTGTCTTCTCAAATTAACTTGAACAGGCTACTAAAGAGATGAATGACAAAAGTTATATTTTCCACTTGCAAAATAATTCAGGTTATGTTATATATTTACCATCTAAATCTTTCATTTCACTTTTTGACATGTAGTCACTTTTCTAAATAACAGATATATCCTCTTCTATAACTTTCTTTACATATATACACCCTTTAAATGAGTATTTAAGAAACAGACCCTGTTAATCCTTCAGACTTTAAGTTATTATTATTTGGTTGTAGATCCTCACCTATGCTAGAGTTCCAGAGGAACAAGGATTTCCACAAAAATACAGAAGATAGACCTTACCTTAATAAAAGGCCAGAAAAATTGATGAAAAACAGAATCACCCCAAGCAACTGGAGCTGGAGCCCTGGAAGCAATTTACTTGAGGACACAAGATAATGAACATACAAATTTGAAACCTTAACTATTTGAATTTCCAGACCATCTGTCTCCTTATACTCCCCTTTTTGTCAGAGTTGGGTATTAGTTTACATGAGAACAATAATCACTTAAACAAAAATTACTGATGACCCCCAAAATATGGATCAATATCAAGAATTCACATCTTCATTCCATGTATTTGATGTATTTTTAGAGAAAGGAACCAAATCTCTCCGACACTGCTGCTTTTTATTACCTGAGGTTTCCATGGATTACAGTCTAATATATTCCCCTAACTCCTCCAATGAACATTTATAATCTGAACAGCTCCGAGCAAAAGAGCATCAGAGTTATCTACATTATGGTACATCAACAAACAAGAATGTAACCTAGAAACTTCAGCCTACCTTAACCATCAAATTTTACAGCGAAAATAGAGCAAGAACTGCAACCCTGTATTTACTGTTGAAGTGCTTATAGTTCCATTGACAACAACCTGAATGTTTAGTAAGTTACACACTTGGTAAAAAAAGATTAACTGAACCTATGTTTATATTTTTAAAATTCTCCAACCCTTCTTTCCCATGAGTAGCTTAAAAATCTAACTTTTTGAGATGATCTGAATACTCTTTGTGACTTCTAAGGACAGGAAGGAAGTGAGAATTGTTTTGGACTTTTTTGGTAGCACACTTGCAGAGGAATAATTACAACAGAACAGCTTCAGAAAAATGAGTCCAGTGTTCTGCTGTTGTCTCCACACTTACTTCCTGTCTCTGGGTTGCAATCTGAACAATCAGGAGACAAAGCAATGCTGTTCAGACAACTGCCCTTGCCAGAAAAATAACAGACAGTGAACACAACCAGTCATTTCTAAGCAGGCTTCCAGTTATTTTCTGCCCTTTTTCCACATGCTTTACTCTCCCCTACAAAATAGTTATGGCTACTGTAACCCATCTCCTTCCATCCTCCAGCATCTGTAATACTCTGAATTTCTAGTCCTAATGACAAGAGACTGCTTGTGCCAGTTTTGACCTCCCAGTCTCCTCCATTTTAACCTTTTTTAACTAGGGCTCTGCTTGGCATGCAGAAAACTTTTCCCAGCAAAGGAATCCTCCACTTTCCAGAGAAAGAATAACACAGACCTCACCAGGTTTTCTGCCATTGACTAAATCAAACCACAGCTCACTTTTACCATTTGTGTCTCCTCTACCAGCTCTGCTGGAAGGTACCCCCAAGTACAGTGCCACGGCCTTCATCCCTTCTTCTTGGAAAAGATACCTTCAGTGCAAGTGAGAGTCTTCAGAGCTGCAGCTCCACCTCAGGGTTATCTGAGACTGGCTCATGTTGGAGGTTGTCCTGCAGAAGGACAGAGGTGCACAGCACTGCCATCCATGTGCTATTAGGAACAGCCTCTCTCTAGCACATTGTTAATGAAAGTATGTTACACTTCAGCAATTGTCTCATCCAAATTATGAGCTTCTACTAGAACCCACATATATTACCTTTATTCTAATTAAGTAGGTTAAAAAAACCCCTTCCCTCTTGACTGAAAACATTTAATTTAATAATTTAATTTAATAATATTTTTAAAATCAAAACTTTTAATTGTAATTTTAAATGTAATTTGGTCTCAATGATCAAAACAGTATAATCTAAAAAAAAAATTAAAATCTTGCAACAGAAAAAGTAGATTTTATTTTTTTTCAATTTTTTCAATTTTTCCTTTATTTTTTTTTTTTTTTTTGCTTACCGTTACAGAGCTCGAGCCAATGCCTGTGAACTCCACCCGTAGTTAGGCACCCAAGTAGAAATTGACCATCTGATCATCATCTCTTAGCTTTTTGTCAGTATTTTGTTAGTTTGGGGTGTTTGGGTGGGTTTGTTGGGTTTTGGGGGTTTTTTTCTTTGTTTGTTTGTTTTTTTCTTCATTCCACTTTTAACTGTATATTAACAAGGCTAATGGCTTTTGCTTGTGTTAAAAAGGCAAGTCTAGTGGTCCACCAGAAGGATTCATGGTTTGAACCCAACATCAGTCAGATGTTGGGCACATAAAGGCTTGAAAAGTTACCATACTTCATTGGAATTATTAAAGAAATTAGGACACACTTTGCTTTCAGTTGCAGCTGACTAGAAATATATTTTTTTAGCCTGAAGAAACTCAATTTCAGTGCACCAATATGCAGTATCTCCCTGCAATGCCATGCAGCAGGCTCCAGTGAGAGAAGACATTCAGAAATCTTCCCTTCACTGCAAAATTCTTGCTTACCCACATTGAAAAGAAACAAAATAATCCTTGGTAGATATGAAATTGTTCATTTTTCCATTTAAAGCAATATATTAGAAACCATCAGGAGGTCATGTATTCCATTCATCATATATAGTGTTCTGCATCTTCCCAAAGGCACTGGAGTGCGTGCATAATTCACATGGAAAAAATATTCAATAAGATCTTCAAAACATTTTGCAAACAACACACAGCAAATAAGACTTTATTTGCTCCTTTTGTGTTATGCTCTCTTTACCCTTGAAAACAGTCTTCTCTATATAATTTTTGATCCAATATTTCTGTGGTGTTGTTGTTCTGCTACCTTCCCTAAGAAAATTACATATAAAGAATATCAGAGGATGCTTACTTGCAGCTACATTCTCAGCAAGAAATATTTGCAATGAATTCACTGCTGAGAGATTTATGTGATTCTAATCAAAAAATGTCATAATAAAATGTTTACATTGTAAAATGAAAAATCTTAGGCTTTTAAGGGTAGTAGGATGGGAAGTTTTCCACTTGGCATAGCTAAACTTTTATGAATGTTTATGAATTATTCTACTGGAAAATGAATGATGGGCTGTAATAGTTTTTGTGCAAATGTCACTATTCCCTGCTGCACTATGATGGGACTATTCATGTATAACAGTTAATACAGCAGAGTTGGAGCTTTTCCTGCCTCAGTAGATGCTAGAGTTTTCAGAGCCAGACATTTGCTAATGCCTATTTGTGTGCATCATATTCCAGACATTTTCCAACTTCAGGGATGCAGAAGGAGCAGAAAATGGAGTTTAAAAAGAAACACATTAGATGTCTGAAACAAAACAAAAAAGTAAAGCAGGAACACTAAAATCCATTTTAGGACATCTCCATATAGATGCATCATTCATCCATTGCAAGTCATAAGCAGAGACCAGACAATAAATGCCATTCTATCTTTACCAAGTCAGGGGTCTTTCAAACACAAACAGTGGCAAATAAAAAAGATTAAAAAAAAAAACAAAAAAAAAAAAAAAAAAAAAAAAAACAAGTCAGTTCTGTGTTGCCACCCACTCCAGACCCTACCAGAGCAGTAGAAATGGGGCATGAAAGGTCAGGGCAAGTGACCTGAGCACTCACTGCCCAGAAGCGAGGGAGTGAGTACAGCATAATTCAAATGTCTGCGGAGTTTCTGCTTCAGAGTGTGCTTTGGCTGAGCTGTGAGTCACAAATTCTTCCAGAGCCACTGGCTGCCACAGCCCTCACTAACCTCTCTATTCTGCTGGATCATTAAGCCACAGATCATCCTGCTGTTTCATAAGACAAAGGCATTTCCCCCCCCAACTTCACAGTGCTACTACAGCACACAGCTTAAGCAAGGCTCATTAGCAGGAACTTTTAAAAATAAATTAAAAAAACCAAATAAAATTAATAAAAACACTTATTTGTGTTTTTATAAATAATAAAATTGTATTTTCTGGTGTAAAAAATGGTCTCTGTATTCAGCTTTCCAAGCCAGAGATGGAAGATCGCAAGCAGGGCTGTCTGAAGGTCTCCCTTTCCCTTTTCTGCCTTTGTCTTACTAAAAATGGTAATCTTGGTGGTAAATCAGAAAACAAAATAATAGCTAAAGAACAGTACCTTATGTGGCAGACAGATACTGAGACACAACTGCTTGTGCTATGTTAAAATTTGCCTTTACTCTTTACAAAACAGAGAGCCAGACAGAATGTTTTCCTTTCCCAAATACAGGTAATAGCTGGATTCGTTGTGCCTTAAGCCTATGAGTTCTCATGCTATTTATCATACAGCTACTTCACTGATTCCAACTCATTGCTTATTCTTAGTGTTTAAACACCTAAACTTCATTACAGAGCTCAAAAAAGATATAAAAGCCTGAAAAATTCAGGTCATGGTATGGTTGCAATGTCAAAGGAAAGTCTGCATGTTTGTTTATTTGGATAAATATTTATGTAAACAGGGTTCTCTAATCATACACACCTGATAACTGAATCAACAGCACTGGTACACCTTTGACATTAGTTGTTTTTATATCCTTTAATATGACAGTAATTAAAATTAATTAATGCAGATTTTCCTTTAAATATTCTCCATTAGCAAAGAGCATTTGTCAAATCTACCTCCAGCATACAATGCCTAATGATATCCCTAAACATTAAAAGCCCTAATCTTGTAATTTATTGCTCAAAGCAGTTTACACATATTAGTCTAATATACTGCAAGCAGTGAATTAACAGATGTCTTCTTGTACGTGGAATAATTTACTATAAATTCATGCATATTTAATAACAGTATGATACAATTAACTACAGTGGACCTGCTGAAATGAGAAGTAGCTCTGATGTCATGTTGAAGATGAAAGGTGTTTTGAATACTCTCAGTCTCAGTTTTGTTAGGATATAAAATTCCCATTTATAGTTTACGACATGCATCTGATTAGAAATCCTAATAGCCTCCATAGCAGAGTGGAACAACTGCAGACATGGTGAATTGTGATGTTTACTATCCCATTATTATTCAATATATTTATTCAATAAAAACCACTACTACTGTATTAGGCACATTGCCACCTAGATTGTAAACAAATCATTGGGACCATAAAAAAATCCCAATTCTCACATCAAGTCAAATGTTTAAAAATAAGAAATGTAGCTACAGATATTAACAAGTCCAGGCTTATGCCCGAAACTATTAGGCTAATATTTATGTTAAATATGATATCTTGATTCAGTGGCCATTAACTACTAGTTTTGATTTATACCCTTGATATACTCAAGGTTCCTACTGTGTAGTTCCAAGCTCAGTCCTCGAGGTTTAATGAATAAGCAGTATTGAGAATGCAGAAAATTCATAACCTTTGATAGATATAAGACAAAGACTGTAACATAGAATGAAAAATACTTAACCAACCACTAATGCCTATCATCAAGACAAAGAATGCATACACATATACATGGTAGGAAAAAGTGAATCAACAGCAATCACAATCCAGCTCTTCAGTTTCCAAGGTGACTGAGACCCCCAGCAGACATTCTGGTTGACATTGTGTCATTGGATCTTATTATTAAAATGGTCTCTACATCCTTTACTTCCTCACACCTCATAGTGGTTAGGGAAAATATATAACCACATTGACTGACTTGGTAATTAAGGAAAATGTCACAGATACAGTTCCTTTATCAAGACCTTAAGGTATCTGAGGTCTTGAATGGAGAATGTGGCAACCAGCCAGATCCCAGCAAATGTGAACTAGGAATGGCTTTTAAGTACAGATAGGTCAAAGCAAGGTAAAAACTGATTAGCCTGGTCAATAAAAACCCAATGAGACCTTCTGTAGCATCACTGAATTTACAGGCTCCTGGACTTGGTTTGCTCCTGGACAACAAAAAAAGATGAGAGGATTGGTTCACTAACATTCCTGTCATTGAGCTCATCACTTATATGCAGTGATCATGTCATTGACAATTAGATAAGTGAATAATGGTTAATGCTTGATAGTACATAAATAGTGTCATCACTGATGCAACTGCTGCTTCTTCGATAAAAATATTTTATATCAGTAAATGAGATTTTCCTCTCAGTTTTACCAATGGGAATTTGCAACTAAATTATGTGAAAAAGGATCTAAGCCAACTTTATTTCCATTTACTCCTATTGTGTGACTGTTTTATAAGTGACTTGATTACTGTAGTGTTCAACAATTCTCATTTTTAAATGGTTCTGATAGCTCAACACAGGAAGCTATAACAAGTTATATTAAATGTGGATACAGAGCAAGGAGCAGTCTCTTCAGGTTAATTGCTCTTGCTTTTAGGTGGCTGATGAGAAAAAATAATCCATAACCTCTTCTCACCTATGAGTTTCACAAAAGAAAAGGACTACTGTAACAAATCTGCAAAGTTCTTTCTCCCCTGAGCAGGATTTTAAGCCTGATAAACATTTTGGTCTGCTATGTTTCTCATGTGGTTATTTTGCATTAATCACCCTGCCAAATACATGAAACGTTGGACAGCATGATGAAAAATACTTGAAAATAGGCCTTCACAGCACTGGGATTTTTACCATGTACTTATTATATAATGATTAGATTTACCATGTTATTTTTGGAAATAACTTTGAAGTGTTATAAATGTTATACCATTTTTTAAATCACAAACATTTAAGAAATGCAGAAGGCTATTAGCTTCATTGCAGCCCCTTAAACTGCTGTGAAATGAGCTATAAATGTGATATAAAGTTATTTCAACAATTTATAAACCTCCCCTGATTAGCCCTGAGCAAGATATAAATGTTACAGAAAATCATTGTTGCAGAACAGATAGATATTCACTCTAGGGATGGACGATCCTTTGGTGGTTTGCATTGAAAACTACATAATATAGGTTTGTTCCTTTGGTATTAATTTCCAGATAATTTCCACACAGTCACCAGAATTTGCAGTTTACCTTGTAGTTTCAGAAAATGGGGATGCATGTCCTAGTCTGCATGTCCTTTCCCTAAGCTCTCTTAACACCTCCCAGCCGTCTTGAGCAGTACCCTTCTCAGTTATTTCTACAGGCACTACTTTTTTGCTGAGGTATTTAAATGAAACTACTATCACATTTGAACATCTTCTAATATTCATAAGAAAAACAACTGCACCTTTTTAAGGTACAATACCCCAAAATATGATCAATACACTCAAGTTGTCCGATGTACTACATAAGTGTTTTGAATTAGCTCCTGACAAAAAGAATTAAAGTTCTGAACACTAAAGTATCCTTATTGCAAGTAGTTTATGGAGAAAATACAGGAAAGGCACATAAATATGATCTAGTTTTTCTTAGCAGATGTATACGTCATGGCCAAGAGTAGCATGGATTTTTAATCTTCATTTTTTGATAACCTTAGTTTTATGTCTTTAAAACACATCTGAGAATGTGCAAGTACATTTTCCTGATAGTCCGGATGTGAAAGGAATAATTTACAGAGATTCAAAGTCATTTATCCAGCACCATTTCTGAAAGCTATTTATTACAGGCCTGACTGACCGCCTTGATCTACCATCCCCAGTTCAAACCACTCACTTCTATCGCTGTATAACAAGCCACCGATCAATACAGGGAATCTTCTCTGAATACAAGTTAACTTTTTTCCCCATCAGTAAGCAATCTTCCCTCTCCCTCCCCTGAAGCACTCCAAAGCTAATCACTTTACAGTGTCTACTTCATCTGATTGCATTTTATAAAGTGCTGCAGTCTGATACTTTAGAGAGGAGAGGACTTCCGCACAACAGTCTCTTACCTAGCATTCGCATATTTCCAAAGAGCCAGAATATAAATATTTTGCCTGGAACTACATCTTATATCCAATTAGGACTATGGCTGCATGGCAGATAAATCACAGGAGAATATAAACCACTCCACATTGTTGAAGCACTGGACAGAGAAAGCTGTTGAATTAAGCTGCAGTGTATTTTATATCTATCTATGCACAAATGCTGCATTATCCATGAGAATAAAGAACAGCTGTCTGTGCATGAAGTAGAAGTTCCTTTTACAGACAAGTCTGAGTTACTTTTATTTAGGATTCTGAAATTTTTTTTCCAGGTATTCTGAACGTTCTGTTTTAGTTAGGTTTTAGAGTGGGTATTGATTTTTTGTTTTGTTGGGATTTTTTTTGTCTAAATATACTCTCCTTTGTATTTTAAAACCCCAGGCAGGAGTGGGAGGGCTACAGTCGAGGTAGTACAAATACTGACCCAAACCAGAAGTACCAGAAATCTCTAGAGAAATATTCCTTAAGATTCTAAGCTCAAATCTGCCATTTCAAAAGATGTATGTATGCCCTCGGTAAGCTTGTAAACTTTTTAATATAACACAAACTAAATTAACCCCTGAACCTTTTGTGATACATCTGTGGTAATTATAATGGGAACTGTTACAAGAATTTAAGAGAGTACGGTTCATAAATCCTATTAACCTCTTAATCAAAGATCACTTGGAAAATTCCATGCTACTGGATCTAATACAGATTTTGTTGTGTTCCCTGCCTGGCACTGCCAATATTTCTATTTTCTGCTCAGTTAATAGTGCTTGAAAGATCTACTCTCTAGATTCCCAAAGAATAATCATGTCCCAGACTTTGAAATGTTATGGTCTCCTAAAAATGAAGAGGGAATTGAATACTGACTTCTGTGTACATTTCTTTTTAAAACAGATGGATTAAAAAGTAGATGAAAGATTAAATTATTAAAATTAAATTAATAATATGAGACCATCATTAGTATCTGCAAGTAAGGAGTAAACATAAAACATCCAGACTGAATTAAATTTCATATCTGAACTTCACTGGAGTCTCATGTACCTTCTGATAATAGGTGACCCATTCTTGCTTATGAAGTAACATAAAGATGTTCTAAAGCAAGAATAGAGCTTGCTGGGGGAAGGCCATCTTTACAGTTGATATTGAAGTGCAAAAGTGCAAATTTAAAATAACCCTAAAGTTAAAATCTGAAATGAATTATTATTAGTAGTATTTTATCTGCTGACCAGCATCTGTCCGAAAACTAAGAAGTCTAACTGTGTGTCACAAAGCATTACACAGAGCATTGCTCCACAAGAACGCAAAATGCCAACACTGCCTTCTCATTTTAAATGCACATGTTATACTAATATTGCTTCATCTTCAGAGCCTTTCAGGCCAAAAGCTCAGCAACAGTTACCATGGATCAGGCTTTCAGAATTACCCTTTACAGCATAAGCTATCCACAATGCAATAAGTAAACTTAAAATGGGTCTGGAAGGATCATAGAATCATAGAATTATTTTGCTTGGAAAAGACTGGTGTATGCAAACCATAACTCAGCTGCACAGGCACACAATTTCAAAGTGTAATTGTCCAAGAAGAAACTAAAGGGTTGCCCAGCTTAGTATCATTTAATATTTTTTTTGTCATGAATACAAAACTGGGTTTGTTATTTAAATTTCAGGAGAAAGACAGTGTGGGTGGTCCATGATACAATTTTTATGCTTTGCTGAAAGATTTTTGAGGACAGAAAATGAAAGGAGAATTTAGATCAATATAAAGAATGTGAAGGACAAACAGAAGATCTGTGGAATTGAGTGGCTGACATTATTGAAAGAATAAACTAGTAAGTTTCAAGTTTAAATTAATCCATCTTGAAATCTTGTATTAGATGAAACAGATAAAAGCACCATGCCAAAATAATCAATTTAGCCAAAGAATAGTGGTGGGATGAATACTATACTGCAAAGCACAGAAGCACTGATTTAAAAATTATTAACACAATTTTCTGCTAACATTAGATGCTGATTGCTAGGAAGCAGTGAAGGAGGATTCTTCAATAAGAAGGAGGAATGCCTGCAATACAATTATGAGCTTCCAATATAGTGCTGTAAGAAAGCAAGACTATTACAACCTAGAACATGTCAACCAAAACATTTGCAATAGGGAAGTTGCTTATTAGTGGCAAGAGCAGAAAACCAGCATTCAAGAGCCTGCCTCTCCATAGCACTGCTCTGAAGTCAGAGTATCACCTCAGGTGCTGTACTTACTTTTTCAAGACCCAACTTTGTCTTGATTTCAGACTCTGCAGCTGTACACTACTTCTCTGCAAGATACAAAAGGTCATAGGGTCCTTCAAATATCAGCTTGAGGATTGTGGTTACTACACTTCTTGCTGAAATGCAATCTCTTAAAGCATGTAAACCTGCAAACTTACCATTTTATTTATCCCAGACATCCTGTTTGTATCATTCAATGATGTGAAAAGGCTCAGCAAATGGAACCAAAAAGCACTGACAGCCATCAAAGTTGTTTCTCTCATGTCATGCATTTTTTGCTCAAATGCACACTCAGTATTTGGAAAGTAATATATTTATGCAATGTTTTTACTAAAAACAGCCCTATGGACTTTATGGTCTTATGATGTCAGGGAAGAAGTAGTTAGTGGTTAAGCATCTTTTTTTTATTTCAGTTTGTTTAATACAAAAAGTTGGAAAATTGTTGACAGAACAGTTACTTAAGGCTAGGGGATGTTTCCTGTTTATCAAAGACCTAGCTGGTCAGAATAGACATGTCATACACAAATTAATGGTGTCATTTCACAGTGTTTGTGATCTGGTGGGTGACTAATAAGACTCATTCTAGGCTCTTTGTTTTATACTTCAGCCTGCATTATTGTAAGCTGTAAAATCTGAACTTATGCAAGTAAAAAAATTACGTCACCATGATATAAAAATTGATAATTTTCTGATCTCTTATTTCTTTGGGATTGTTCTGGTCTAGACTAAAGTCACAGATAGTGATCCAGTACAATCACTGCAGCTATTCATTTCTTTATGTATGATTTATCTTCTGGTACTCAGTTACATTTATTGCTTCCTAAAGCCAAGCATCCCAAGATTTCCCACGGGTAGCCAGAAAAGGTATATTTAGAAGTCACTGTATTGCTCTCAAATAAACAATTTTGCACCATCACCACGCCCTCCCCCCTCCCCTCCCAAAATAAAGAAAAAAAAGAAAATTAGTTATAACATCAATCCCTAAAAGTTACAAACCATAATACTGTTTTGTTGGGGTTTTTTGGTTGATTGGTTTGTTTTTAATCACATTAATAACAATGGGAAATACTCTTTTTTTCCTGTAGAAAGCCACAAATTATTTTTCAGGTATTAGTGTGATGGCTTTAACCAGAGAAATACAAGGAGAGGTTTTTGGTTTTTATTTTTGTAGTGTAAATTTTGCAATGAATAGATGATATGCTACACTGCACAAAAATATGAGTGCAGAGAAGTAGTGGCCCATTACTGAAGGCAGACAAAAAGTAATGATCAATATCTGTACCCACAGGCAGAAAACAAAGTATCAATCATTCAGTAAAAAAACACATGCCTTTTAGCAACAGGTGCGAGCCTTATGATGCTTACTGTTCTTTATAATTATTTGGATTAGGTGGGTATTTTTACAGTTGATTTTAGAGGTCATGATACCAATAACGACTATGCTAACAATATTTCACATATTCATTAGCATTTGCTAGTGTTCCCAGCATAATCTTCCTCGGCCAGTGCAATACAACCCCTCCTCAAAAAAACTACTTTTCGCTTTTGATGTAGAAGTGTTAAATTGAAAATCCTTTTTCTGTTCATATGATATTAAGATTTAGTCAAACAGTGCTGTAGTTTGCCATGTGAATTCTGTTCCAGACTAATTTAGTTACCTCTCACGAGAAGTTCCTCTCGTGCTCTTGCAAGCTGTATTACAAAGATATGAGTATCCACCTGTTACAGATGGCACTGTGAAGCTTAATGAACCAGTATTCTTAGCAGTCCTGTGTGTGGCACGTGAAAAAATAATAAATAAAAATGACAATCTATTTTTAAAATCAGCTACAAAGCTACTACTTCCTCAAATCTAAAGAGAGTTCTAAGGCTTCCAACAATGTACAATGATTCTTAAAGACACAAGTTAGAAAGGTTTGTGATGATCTGTCAGAGCCCTCACTTCAATTCTGTCTTTTCTGTGACCCTGCACAATGAATTTTTCCTGAGCCTCAATTCCCCACCTGTATAACAGGATAACAACACACTCATTAATATATGAGAAGGGAAACATCTAAACATTGGTTGAAAATTTGTAACGATCGATATAGGCAGGAAGAAATATTTTATGAGACTTTTGTTATATGAGAAATTTTTACTTGACAAAAAAAAAAAGCTTTGAAAAAAATGCAATCCAAAATTAATAATTAAAAATAAGTTTTGAGTTATTGGTCATTAATGCCTCAACAAAATGAATCAGAAGTCTCTCTGTTTGTAGTATATCACTGTGAAAGTGAAAAGCAGAAGATGCAGAAAAAGGCCTGATTTAAGACCAGCTGAGCAAGGTGAAGATGTTTGTTTCATAGAAACACTTCCACTAATCAAGTCTATTTGAGCAACATGGGGCTTCAGTCAGGCCCAACGGGGCATATGGACAGTAATTAAATTACTCACTTTGGCAATAAAAGACACCACTGAATTTTTCCAGCCAATCTGAGCCTCTAATTGTGTATGAAGGTTTTTTCTAGCACAGTTTGACATTCAGTGTCTTTCAAATCAACAAGGAATTAAAAACGACTGCACAGCTCAAGGTCTCATTTAAAACTTTTCTGTTTGGAGAGTCTTCTCTGTGGGTTTTCCGAGAAATCCCATTAGCTGGCAGCCTTTGAAAGAACAAAAGATATCTTTACTTGTTTTTAAATAAACAAAATACACAAAATTCAGGCTATATTAGATTAGTCATCACATCTGTCTGAATCTCTGAAATTTTATTGAAATAACTCTGAATTTACACATCTTCTAAAATTTAATTTATTCTTTAAATCCCATCCCTATATCTGGTCTAAATATTATGGCTATCATTGAAATAGCCTCTAAATCCAGACATAGCTCCTAACTAGATTACTTTTTATCTCATCTGATATCAATAAATTCTCTGATAGCTATACAGTATATACCATTATAGCCAATTTCAATGTAGCTAACATGTTTAATTACTAGCTTATTCACCCTGCCTTATACCATCTGCAATTCCTTAAACATTACTGTAGACAATTTAATATTTTGATTTTCACTCCATGTGAGCACTTAGACACCCAACTCTTGAGGGTTTGTGGTGGATTTTAGATGAGCTGTGAATCTTCCCAAATCTCTAGTACTAACTTTCTGCTATGGAGAATTGGATTGAAGTTTTACAAGCATACAGTAGCTAGTTATTGACTCTTAACTTTACTGAAAATAAGTCTGTGTGAATGAGGTCAGCCTGTTAACTAAACAAAATGGTTTTACTGATATGGACAGGCCTTAAAGGAATTGACTCATGAGGGTAAAAAGCAAAAAAATATTGTCTCTTCCAGACCAAATCAAAGTAAATACGCAGTGCAAAAACCTTTGCCAACCAATAGCATGTATCTCTACATGTTACTCATCATTGACTATAGTGCTTTCTGCTCAGTCATTTCCATTCTTGTCACACCTATGTTTTCGCTTTCTATTTATTTCTTGTCAGCAGAGCTGCTGTTAATGCATAAACTGAAGCTCTCCATTACTGTAATAGCAAAACTCAATACAATGCCTCAATGCAATCTATTCTGAAGTTATTCTCCATCTTTTAGGTCTAGAAAAAGCTAGGGTTAATAAAGTTCTGTTGAAAAAATACAGACAAACCACTGCTTGCTTGGGGCAGGGGGAAGATAGTACTTGAGAAGAACTATCCTCAAACTACTATTAAGTAAGGAGATAAAACCAAGTAAAAATGATTAAAAGTAATTCCTCTGATGCCACATGAATTGCAATGCAACATAACCTTCTCTTCATACTGCAGTATCACTTGGTAGATTAGACAGTTAAAACATTATTTGGTTCTGTGCTAGTCAAAATCTCCTGAAAACAATTTTATTCAAAACCTAAATGAGTCTAACATGCTTTACCTCAGGTTTCCAGGACTAAACTCATTAGCATGATACTATTAAAATTCATTATAATTCACTATAGCTACAAACCTCTTACAGAAGTATAGATTCAGATTCATAGCTGGGTTGAAACTGGGAGAAGGCTGCTCATCTTAAAAAGATGAAATTCAGGAATTCATAGGAACAAAAAAAAGAGAAGAAAAAGCATATTGAAACAGGAACTGGGAGATTATGACACCATTACTTCTGGGTCTACCCTGATTTTTTTCAGTTGCTTCCTTCATATGACTAAGAATATGGAGGGGCAGGATGTGTATGTATGCATGTGTGTATACATCTGTCTCTCTCATAACAATTAGTCCAAAATAAGTACTCCTCCTCATTAAATTTCTGAGGTCTAATTAAAAAATGATGTTAAACTCAAATTCCTTAAAAATACCTGCAAGATGATCTCATTTACAAGTCCTGATCAGGAATTTTTATCTCAGTCCTAATCTGGAGTATTTAGCATAATTTAATTGTTGACATTGATAAAACTGGGAAATAAATCCATTCAAATCTTTTAACAAGGTCAGTAACGTATCATAAACGACCCAAATATGTCACAGTTGACAGTCATTCAGCCAAACTGTTATAGACTGAACGTCTTTCTTATATAGACACATTTTTTTCTGTCATTTAAATATTTATCTTTTTCATCGCCAGAAACTGCCGTTATTATCAACTATGCATTTGTTAGCAACCTATAATCACAGAATCACAGAATGTTAGGG
>NW_010320902.1:0-5273 GCF_000700745.2 Antrostomus carolinensis | reverse complement strand
GCACCTCCCATATGAGGAAAGGCTGAGAGAGAGCTTTTCTGGAGAAGTCTAGAGAAGAGAAGACTGAGAGGGGATCTTATCAATGTCTATAAATATCTGAAGTGTGGGGGCCAAATGGATGAAGCCAGGCTGTTTTCAGTGGTGCCCAGTGACAGGACAAGGGGCAATGGGCAAAAACTGGAACACTGGAAGTTCCAGACAAACTTAAGGAAAAAATTCTTTACTGTGAGGATGACAGAGCACTGGGACAGGCTGCCCAGAGAGGTTGTGGAATTTCCATCTCTGGAGATGTTCAAAATCTGCCTGGACACTTCCCTGTGCAACCTGTTGTAGGGAACCTGCTTTGGCAGGGGGGTTGGACTAGATGATCTCCTGAGGTCCCTGCCAACTCCTATGATTCTGTGTGATTTTGTGATTCTGTCAAAAGCCATATTGTTCACAGCCAGCAAGGAGACCAGTAGGCTCCCAGTAGCAGTCTAGGTTTAATTCTTAGATAGCACAAGAAAAGAAAGGATACAAGACTACAGAAAAAGTCCTCAGCTTTACTAACAAAATTAAAGGGTGGGATGTTGATGGTGGTGGTTTCTACTTGCTCACACTAGGATGTCTCTGGCACCTTGGTAGGATTTGCTAACATGCATTCAGTTATTGCCCTTTTCATCATCTTTTTTCTTCAGGATTGTGATTAAATTTGACTGGCATTCACCCTCTTTAAGTTCTGTTACATTTCTGTGCATTCGCCAGCATGCTGCATGCCTCAGGACCCTGGTCTCTCTTTGCTGCACAGTACCATGCAGCATGACCCTCACCTGAGTATAGCAGTATGGCACTGCTGACATAAGCTCCAGGTTCTTTTATTACAAATTTGCAGTGCATCCTTTGTGTTACACATCCCCTCTGCTGTGCACAGAGGGCTGCTGCCTAGAGGGCAGCATGGAGACGTCATCTGTTCCTTTCCAGTTCAGCCAGTTGGGACGACTTGGCTTATTGGTTTGGGTGCTGTCCCAACACAGGAGAGCTTAGGAAAGTACTGCTCCATCCTGAATTTTGCTTAATAGAGTGCCATAAGCATTCTTCCACCTATACCTCAGAAGTCTATTTTTAAAAGTACCAGTTTGCAAGGTCAGAGTATAAGGAGTCTCAGTGTGCATACCCTAGATACAGAATAGGTGAACAAGAACCAAGAAGATGTGAGAACAAGTCAACTGAGCTGCTCAGAATGAAACAACTTTTCCCATGCACACATCAGATGCTTCAGTTCACACAATGCTGTGCAGACAGAACTTAATCAGTATATCTACTGCATATCACAACAGAGTCAATGCATGACCACCACCCACAGAAACACACACATCCCCACTCACACCTCGTGGAGTTGCTTCTGATTAGAAGCAACATGTTTATTCCTTAGAGCAATTTAGACCATGTGTAGTTTTGATCTAGACTTGCTTTCAAACTTCTACAGGCATGAGAGCCTTAGAACATATCCACACAATCCCAGAAACAGCCAATTTAACACTCTTCTAATTTTTAGAATATAAACTGAAAGGGTTCTTTTCCATACACAGCAGATTTCTGATAGTACAACAGATCTTTCAAATGAAGCATTAAAGAGGATCACGCTGTAGCTAAGTAACACCTTTCATCAAATGCCCCCCCTTTTGTATATAGCTGGCTTTGCCAAAAGAGTCAGACAGCCATGCCTGAGTCAAAAGCTCAGTAAAATTCAACTGTTGCCCTTCCTGCCCAAAGGATCTTGTGAGTACAGTCTTTGTTTTCATTAATTTAGCAAAGAGCCACTGCAGTTCCTCAGGAGTCAAAAGTATGTAAATACAAGCACTTTGGACAAAACAGAGCTGCCTGGCTTGGAAGTATCCATTATTAGTGAAAAGACACGACCAAAAAACTGAGAGCAAGTCAAATGTGAAGACTTACTGGCTCAAAGCAGCATGATGTTAAGATTGCTCTGGGCACTCAAATCTCTGAGGCAGCGTGCTGCTTAACTATATACCACATCAAACACAGCCGCAGTACTACTGGGATAAACATTGTTCAGGTAGTTTGAAAGTCACACTGAGCACAATGATCTCAAAGGCATTGGGTACCCAGCAAGCTTGAGTTTGGATTGATTGAAGAATGCTGAGGCCCTTGCGAAATAAAGAACAGCTGCAGAGCTTACATCTATTTAAAATGAGGTTATGGTATTCTCAGAAGAACAGTCACTTTAAACAGATCAATATTCCACTACCTTCTATTGTTCTAAAATTAAATCAATGCTTGATGAGGTTTTGGCCACATCCAGCTATTAAACCTCCCAATATTTTGTTTCTTTTTACATGCAAGTACCAAGTCTCTCCTTTCAAAAAGATGAATGAAAAAGCCTCTTCTCTCAAATTCCCTGTCTGTATTAAAGCAATGCACAGGTTTACTAAGAACAAACAGCATATAACATCTGTGTTGTCACTGAACTGATCGCACAGCTTAAGATCTGTTGAGTTCCTTAATATCTGATTTTGGACATAATTAACTGGCAGTGACAGAGAAGTTGAGAACCTTCGGGCAGTTCAGTGCCTAGTTGTGTATCTGCTGTGTAGGAACAAGCACCTAAATGGACACCAGAAAATTAGACCATAAGTGTTCAGACTTTTCTAATATTACTTGTATATATAGGCTGGAACTCCTTTCTGAAAGCCAGTGTATTTCAAACAAAGCTTTTGCAAAGTGACTCTGTATTTCTGCCTTCAATCTACAGACAACCTGAGGAGCAGAGAGGAACAATCATTTTAATCCAGAATTCTGAAGATAAATTAAAAGGATCAAGCACTCAGCATCTAGTTAACTGAATCACAGTGATGTTTCAGTTCCTGGCTATTTCAGACTCTGAATGCCCCAGCTTTGTCTTTCAGTCAGCATAGCTGCAGAGCTAAGCAACAGAGCACCAGCACCTGCAGCCCACTCTGTTGGTTAGCTGTCACCAGAGGCAAGCTGGCATTACGGCCGGATGCTGTGCAGATGCACCCAGACAACCACCCTGCTGTTATAGTAAGCATCAGGGAGGGGATTCACTCACCATTCTCCTTTGTGCTTCCTTCTAGGTCTATGTTTCAGGTCCCACTCCCTTTTTGTGACTGGAGCTTTCCTTGTGCTAGGAGTACATAGCTGTTGGACTACTTGCCAGCTCTGACTTGCCCCTCAAAAGCAGATAAAACTGACTGGCATTAGCAGCTTTAAGAATGGTCTCCCTGGAAAGCTGATTAGATTACAAAATGACACACAACCTAGAGCTTAAGTGAAGGGTTTTTAACTTGTTCAAGATAGTTAGCAGTTAAAAATAGACCGGGAGGATGAATACACCTGAAATCCTGATGGCTCAGGACTACATATTTTGTATTAATATTTATTTCTACTTCAGCTATTGAGATTTCCTGCCATCCCCAGTTCCAAGTGTACCACTATATGGTCTGCATTAAATGGATCAAGCATACATATAGCCTGCTCATTTTGTATTTGGATCTCACTCCTTCAGGAAACATGATAAAAAGGGATTATCAAATTTGCAATGGAAACAAATCTGAATATCTCACCGGAAATGTTCTTCAGAGACAGATGAGGTGCTTTAAGGTCAGATGTCTGCAAATACCTTGAGATGCTGGGTGTTTCAGGTTATGATATACTGTGCTGTAGTTTTGTCTCTTGTTTTCTTTTGGCATGGGAAAGCTTCAGAACTCATGGGTATTAAGATAACTGGATAATTAGTGAACAGCACCCCGTATCCTGCCAGGCATCTGAAGGCGATTCTACCAGTGCTTTTGCTGATCCTTTGAAATTACTCTGTAGCTACTTACTAGTGGCATGCTTTAAGGCATAATACAAGAACAAAGGCTATTTAGCATCTTCCTTACCCACCAGAGTGATGGGACAGCAGGTAGTCTCAGCAAGTTTGAGGACCCATACACACCTGTGTGGAGATTTCCAGCAAGCTGTAAGCACTCCCAAAGCAGAGAGGGGGAAGTTTGTGTGAGAGGAGAAGTGTTGGTTGAACTACAGGAGCTGATCCAACCAACCTCACTTTTGTCCAAACAAGGAACCCAAATTCAGTGCCTCAGACAATTTTTCAGTACTCCTAAAATTGAAGCGTAAGGCTTGTTAGGTGTTTGTGAGCAAGACACTAGTAACCTTAGTGCCATCCAGTGGCCACTGTATGTCAGAAAAGGGAAAAACTGCACAGAGCCCACCCATTTGTTCCAGTTTCCCAGTTTATTATCCAAGCATCAAAAAGGCAGTCTGCCTGTGACAGAGCTAAGCAGAGCTTCCATTTCCTAATGCCAGCAGAAGATCTTCATGGGATCAGTGGGGACTACTGCTAAAGCCCTCCATATACTGTATTCATCATTTTCACAGCAGTCAGTAGTGCTTGCAAAACAGTGTTTGGGATCTGACTTGATGGGTGAGAACAGCAGGAGCTTGTTTTCAATTTCGGCTTTTCTGGGCTACAAAAGATGCTGCCCAAACATGAGTAGTTTGCTTGAATCTAGCTAATCAAGCTTGAGTTCAGATTTCTGGCCAGTCTTACCCCAATATTCACGTTCAGTGCTCAGGGGTATTTCCATGTGGTGAGCCACAGCAATGCAGCTACCACAGAGTTTTAACAGCCATTATGGCTCTTCCCAGAATAAAACTGTGAGGAAGGTAGGAGAAATAGTTTATCCAGTTGTAAATTAAGGATTAGTAAAAATACAGTTTCTCAAAGTAATCAGACGAAGAAAAACATTCAGGAATTGTGTTTGCATTACAATTGCAAAACTAGTGAAGTGTTCACATTGAGACTGCTTGTTCACAGGACAGCCACAGCCTGGGAAGCCATCTCATCTGCCATACAAGGGAGCAATGCCAGCAACTTTCCTGCCTCCTGTGCCTTGGGATGGGCTGCTCAGAGAGGTTACCCAAAAGCACACTGTGACAGGAGCTCGCTGGTAGACTTTATTCAGTATTCTCCACCACGACATCCACCTCAGCACTTCAAACAACCAGGACAGAAACAGAAGAGAGCTGGTAACATCTTGCAACATGCACTTCTGAAAAGACTGTATTAAAGCCACAGGTACACTGTGTTGTAGCATATTTAAATATTATGTACCAGTATATGGATTAATGACTCTTCTAGTCTAGAAGGCTGCATTAATAATACCTATTTTTTAAAGAGTATGCTTTAGTTGTGGTTGCAGTTATGACATTTCAAGTTATTTAACACAGAATCATAGAATCATAGAATC
>NW_010320901.1:0-1805 GCF_000700745.2 Antrostomus carolinensis | reverse complement strand
CCTTGGTTGAACACACCCAACCCTACGTGGTTCTCCTCATCTCCAGCAGCACCAGCTCTCCCAAAGCTCATATCCAGGCAGGAGAACGTTGCCTTGAATCCCATCAAACCCTGGTTAGATCTGGAGCCCAGCAGATGACAGCTCAGGGGAGTTGGGTGTTGAATTTACAGCAGTTTCATTTCAAAATCCAAGTGACCATCAAACCTTCACCTGCCCCCAGTCAACTCCCATTTCCCAACTGGTTGGAGCTTCTAAATCCAACTGGGAATTTTCTACCAGCAGCTTGGACCTCAAATTAAAACTCAATCAAGAAATCAATCAATAAATCGATTAAAAAGACTTGAGAAGATGACAGATGATGACATCAGGAGGTTGGACCTCTCCTCGTGGCACCAGGGAAGTGGTGGAAGTCCCCTTGGGGCCCTACCCCTGCCCTTTGAACTCTTCCCTGGCATCACCCCACGTCTTATCTGCTGGAGCTTTGTCCTCATGGCCACGCTGGTGGGTGGTGGAGCTGAGCCAGGATTTCCTTCTCCTCAGGTTAACAATGGAGACTCAGTGGAGAGGGTTGGTTTTATGGGTGGTAGATGTCCTGGGTCATCAAGTCATTAGAATTCTTGAAGATTATCAAGTCCAAATGTCAACCCAGCACCATCATGGTCATTAAACCTTGTTCCTCAGCACCACATCTACGTGGCTTTGAGATCTCTCCAGGGGTGGGGACTCCACCACTGCCCTGGACAACCTAAAAACCAGGAGAACAGGAGTTTGTGGGTTCAACCAAGGATTTGGTGGAACTGGTGGATGAACTTGGTGGAAGGATGAGAATTGGTGAGAATCAGAGAATCATTGAGGTTGGAAAAGATCTTTAAAGTCATTGAGTTCAACCATCAACCCAACATGGCCAACTCCACCACATAGAATCATGGGATGGTTTAGATTGGAAGGGACCTTCAAGCTCATCCAGTCCCAACCCCTCTGCCATCAGCAGGGACACCTTCCACTAGACCAGGTTGCTCAAAGCCATGTTGGTGCTCAAAACCACCAACCCATGTCCCTCAGCACCACATCTACGTGGCTTTGAGATCCCTCCAGGGATGGAGACTCCACCACTGCCCTGGGCAACCCCTTCCAATGCCTCAGAACCCTTTCAGTGAAGAAATTCTTCCTCACATCCCATCTCAACCTCTTCTGGTGCAACTTGAGGCCATTTCCTCTTGGTTCTACACGTCAGCAGGATGAGGGATGACCCAGCTACACCTCACGTTGGTTGGAGAAGCTCTTACCTGATGGGTGGAACCAGCTCAGGGTGAATCTGTGCCAAGGTGGAGGGGAATTAATTGGGGAAGGTGACCCTAACGAGGATCTCCCATCCTCCAGACAGCCCATGAGGTGGCTACTCAACGTCCAGCTTTGCCCATGACCCATCAGACCACGTGTAGGGCAGGGTCTGAACCTACCAACCTGCTTTGGAGAAGGTCTTGGGGGGCCAAGCAGAACGTGGAGCTACCAGCTGGAGATCCAGGAAGCCACCTTCTGCTCCCTGCCATCCTCTTGGAGGGACCTCGGTGGATGTTCCACCATCTCAGCAGCTTGGTGGCTCCTGGAGCTTCTCTGATGTCCCCTCTCTCGTGGTTTGTGTCTCCAGATGTGGGACTGCAGCTGGGACACGTGGGGCTTGGGCTTCTGGGAAGAGATCTTCCATGTCACCCCCCTGTCCCCATGACAACTGTGGTCAGGTGAGTGGGGTTGTCCCCTCCCATTGTCACCTCATTGTCCCACAGACCCTCCCCTTGTCACCCCCC
>NW_010320900.1:0-7289 GCF_000700745.2 Antrostomus carolinensis | reverse complement strand
GGGGGTGGTTCTGTTAGTATTTTGTTTCCATGAGTACTGAAGGTATTTTTCATGTATTGAAGGAGACAGACTCCCATTCCATCTGTCTTACCTGGTCACATTTTGTCTGCTTCACCTCATTTAATTTTCTTTAAGCTTCATCTTTTCATTTTATTTCAATACAGCTTTAATTTCAATACAACGTGTGTCTGTGATCTATGGGATTACTAGGAAAATATCCTGTGTCTTGGTCATGGAAATAATCATAAGACTGAATAAAGGCATTGAGATCGTTAGCAGTGAAAATACTACCCCACAGAACTGAACACAAGAAAAAGGGCATGGAGAGTAATATATGTTTAATGTCAAGAATTAAATTAAATATTACATGTTACCTCTGCTATTCAGAGGTAACAGCAATTTCAGATTCTTATTACTAATTTGTTCAGAGGAAGGTATAAATATTAGATCAATATAAGGCAATTAAGAAATACATGACTAATAGATGTAGTGCCCGAACTATATATCTTCAAGAACATAAAGATAATTATAACTTAACCTCATGAAAGAAAAAGTTTTTCTCATGTAGATTTCTTTTTTTTATTAAGTTACATTTGTCAGTGCAATAAGTAGCAAAAGTGGCTTTTAGATTTGCTTTGTTAAGTAACGGATCTGTATATTGCATTTTGTCTTATGCTGGTTAAATTACTAATAGCCAAGCTCCACAAAATGGAGTGTGAATGTGGCAAACAATATTGTGCCCATGGCAAAAAAGCAGAAGTATTTCTAGAAATAAGGTATCCTCATGCTTTCAGACTTTTAAAGTTTCATTTCAGTTGAGAGAAATGAGCAGAAAATGAGGGTTCATTTGTGTTCATTAGTTTTGACTGAGATGATAAAGTGAAAAGCTTTATTCCTTGCAGTTATTTGTCATTGGGCAGTTCTTACCAACCCTGTAAAATATGATGTTGAAAGTGCTTTTTAAAAGACATTGGTAGTTCAGGCCTAGTGTGATAAATAATCGTTTGTCCTCCATTCTGAAAGTGTAATATAATTTAAGAGAACAGGGCGTCAGCTCTGCATCAGAGGATTTATCTACTAAAAAAGTTGTAGTGAAGCTGTTTTGTAACCAGGAACATGGGAAAGTTTCCATGTAGATAAACAAGTGCCTCTCAGTGATGATAAAAAGTTAATGGTGGCAAAAATTTTCCCCTTCCCCACATTACTTTTGTATTATTTTCAATATTAAGTGGTAGAGAAAATAAACTGGATAAGTAAGCTGAGATCTGCAGCAGATAGTGTGAGAGGTTTCCCCGCTTGATTTGTAATTGATCAAATATATTCTTATCACTGAAGAAATTCTCCTGCCTCCGTGTGTTTTGCTTTGAAAACACAATGCACTATTCTCTCCCCTTCTGGCTTTGCTTAACTCTACTATTCTGCCTCTTTACTGTGTGCTCATCCAGGCTTTCTGTTCAGCAATTTCCTAATGTAAAGTCTGTACAATCTCTAAATCTTTTGGAAAGACAGTTGTGGTTTTGTGGTCAGTTTTTCATTCAATTACAGACCTTGTTTATCCTCTGAGTCATCATTTTCCTCTAAAATTTGCAATGTGCTCTATTTCCTCTTTCTCCTTATTGTAAAAATTGCTTGAAATAGGGCGAGGGAGGAGGGTTGCCTTAGATTAATAGCAGTAGATTTTCAGTTTATCTTGATGTCATGCTTCTGCCTACGAACCACTCCTTCAAAATGCATCATTTCCATCCAACTCCAGTGTGACCATTTTTAGAGTATTGTTCTGGAGCCATCGTGACAGCTTCAGCAAATGGTGAGTTTTGATTCGTTTGTCTAATGAAGATTAGGATCTTGACTAATGACTGCATAGTCATAAGTGATGATGCTTTTTCCTCCTACTCTCTCGTTGCTTAGAACATATATTAATTGTGCAGATGGTAGTGGCTCAGCTATGTGATAGTTTGCTTTCCATCTCCTCCTCTCGTGACATTTACACCATGCAAAGAGGGTGTATTGTCATCTCCTTATTTAGGAAGATTTGTGATTCATCACCTGCCTTTTAAATCAAATACTAAGATTATATCTTGTTGCTAAGAGGCAGAATTTGGATGTGTGCTTTCTTCTTTTAAGCACACCTGTTCCAAGATTTGCCTGAAACCTTCAAGCAAATCGCAGCCAGAAGCACTGCATTTTCATCTTCGTTCTTACTGACATGTGAAACTTGCAGTGCCTGTTTTATGTGGATCACTATAAATCATTCCTTCAAAAGATTCACAGACTTTTCAGTCTGTAATCTAGCCAAAACTTAAGCCAAGATTTACAGGTATTTAAGTTTTACTGCAAACGTTTTTTTTGGAATTACTAGAATTCAAGTGTGATTTGTATGTGACAGATGGAAAGGAAATACTTTTACTGACTTTTTATTGTTTTGCTTTTCTTTCTCACACATACACATTTTCATTCTTTCATTCTCATTTGCAAGAAACAACAGGAAAAAATAATTTAGACACAACTAATAAAGAAAATTCCTTAATATTTCAATTCTTCTTTGATGTCATCTGTCTGTCACGGCCATCCTATTCACCAGATTGTGTAATTTCTTCTTTCACAGAATAGTATTGCCATTTCTGCATTCAAACATTTTTTTAGTTTGTTTTTCACAAAAGTGACTGATTTGATATATTTTATTCATTTATAATTTAAAAGCTTGTTTACTTCTAAGTATCATTCCTGGATTCCTGATCATTATTTGCAAATACTAGGGCAATTAGGTTCTTCATGCTTTATTTTATTCTTCATTTGTTTAGGAAAGATCTTATTTTGCAGGTACAATCAAAGGAAATTCAGGATTATTATTAAAGTTATTTTTGCAAACTGAGACAATAGGTTTTTTCCTGTTAATGAGAGTCCTACCTCTGGTGTCTCCTTATCAAGTATATTCATTGTCCATGGCAATACAGGGATTAATACCTCTGTACTTGAAGCTGCTTGTGAGGGGGTAATGAGACTTTCGGTCACAGAGGAGTGATGCTGAGAGGGAGAGAGGAGTGGCTTTCAGGGCTCTGTTTGTCAAGTGTCAAGGTCCCTGAGGTACGATCAGAAATGTGAGTGGAGAAATGACCTAAAAAGGCATAGAATGGATCTGAAAGGAACTTGTTTTTACTATGTACAGAGTTGTAGGCTTGCACCCAGTGTGTGGTTTCTGTTACCTAACACAGAAGATACAAAGGCTTTGCGTAATATGTAGTCTGCCCTCTGAGGTGCTGGTATTGTGAATTTAATTTTCCTGCTATTTCAGGAAGAGAGAAGTTATTAAGACCTTGTTAAGGCACTGCAGTCATGATTGAATCAGTTGACTAGAAAATTACTTTGAGTAAATTAAAAGCTGAAACAGATCCACTGCACCACATACATACTTACATACTTTCAGCATCATAAATTTGTGATTGTTGACTGTTGAAAAATCTGAAAAGTATGGCAATTTTGATCAAGCTGGTTGTCACCTCAGTATGTGTGTCTCTGTGAAATGTGGGTTACAATATAAGCAGACTTCATCTGACTTCTGAAGGTCTGCTTCCTTAGTGCAGTGCTGATGTTCATATGGCTAGTCTTCTCATTTGTCAGTGTGGAGGAACATCAGGGAAAACCATTTAACCTTAACAAGAAAGTTATTAAACTGCTGACATTATTTGCTATATTTCTGGTCTATGGTTAGAAATGAGATTTACCACCTATAAGAAATTTTGCAGTCAGTACCTCTAGCTTTAGGTTAAATGAACATATGTAATGCATGATAGTGGTAATGAATTCTGGTCAGTACTTGAAATATCTGAAAGTACTTTTGTATGTGAAATACTGAAATGTTGTGAAAAATTAAAAAAAAAAAAAAACAACCCAAACAACCAAAACCAACAAACCAAACAGATTAATATATCTCCCTGTGCAGCATTTAACTAATTACTTGGTAATATGTATTGTGAAAGGAGAAGAATGCTGGGGTTGGCTTATACAGAACTATCTTACCAATTCAAGACGTGGCAGAGATAATTTTCATGTGCCTTTCCATATTTCTCACTTGAGAAACCTGCTTGCCCCTAAAAGTGTGACTGTTTCATTATACAGCATTCTGTCCTACTGTCACCATATTGCAGGCAGTACTGACTTGAGTTCCACATCCTTGCTAAGACTTTTCTGTTGAGTTGTTATTTTTAAAAAGCTCTTCAAACATCTTTCCCATAAGTGTTTCGCCTCATGGAGGGAATGGTGCAAACTGTTATTATCCTTGTACATTGAGAAAATGCCCTGTTTTTTCTAGGATAGAGTTAATTTTATTCTCAGTAGCTAGAATAGCACTGTGTTTTGGTTTCAGTATGGGATTTGTTATGAGAAGAATGGTGATAGCATAATAACATTTTTAGTTGTTGCTGGAAGTCCAAGGACTTTGTATTTGCTAGTTTGCAAGTGCAAACGGCTGAGGGGGGAAGCACAGTAATTAACAAAACCCAAAACTGGCATTTGGATATGCCAATGAGATAGTCTATATCATATCACATCATGTTCAGTGTAATCGTTTCATTAATATTAATGAGAGTTGGCCAAAAAGCTGGGGAATTTTCTCAGGGATCTTTCAGGCTTACTCTTCCAGGATTGGGGTTTCACGACTGTCTGTGCTCCAGGATCGCTAGCTGGGCACAGCCTGGGCACGCATGGGTGGGTGGTGAGCAATTTCACCTCATCATTTGCATATTCTATTATTACTGTTATTATTTTATTTCAATTAGGAAATTTTTCTTATCTCAACCTATGAGTCTCTTTACCTTTTACCCCTCCAATTCCCTCCCTCATTCTCTGGGGGATGGGTGAGAGAGCAAGCAGCTGTATTTGGCTGCTAACCAAGTGAAACCACCACAGAAAATTAAAGGGTGTTCTTGACAGGTGGTTAATGGAAACTATCATGTCCTCTTACCATCATTTGATATCAGAGAACAATGTTGACTTGCAGATGTTCATAATGTGAAAAATAACATTTAAAGACCCTTAGTGCTCTCCACAGTGAAGATTCCTCTGATAAACACCAGATTTGACATAGGGGAACAAGCTCAAACTCTTGAGTTTTGAAATTCCTGCTTTAAAAGTATGAATCCTAGGAAGTATATTTCTTTTTCTGATGGAAATTCCCTCCTCTAAAGCCTATCAAACAGGCTGATTGTGTGAGGAGTAGTCCACATTTTGCTGAAGAGCTGTGGCTGGATGGCCATTGCTCCCATGCCTGGGCTCAGGAGTGGGTAAGGATGCGTACAAGAGGACACTGCAGCCATCAGACTCACTACTGTGCCTCTGGAATAGCTCTGTGCTGAACCTGCTATGTAAGTGATGCTTTCACCTTCTGAGTTTATGCCAGTGTTTTCATTCACCTCGTAGTACCTGTGCATTTAATTAAGTAAATGCCTTCCTGATGCTCTGAATTTAATTTACTGAGTTTCAGCATGTATTGTCCTATTGTTTAAATATAAAGGACTTCTAAGTAAAGCATGGGAGTAATTTTAGAGATCGTTTAGAAAAAGAATAAATATCCATTTTCTACAGCAAAATGATCACTTTAAAAAATCCCTGAATGCAGGGGATGGCTCCAGGACAGGCTCAGATAAGCACTTGTTTTCTCATCAAATGTATATTTGCTGTATTCAGGGTAGGATTGATATTTTTCAGCTGATTCTTCATACACTTCAAATGTCAACTAGTCATAACTTGTTTCTTGGAGAAAAGAAGGTCTCATGTAGCTAAGGTAACACGAAAAGTAATGGGGAACATGTTTTCTAAATTAAGCTATAAAAGTATATGATATGAAGAAATCTTTTGTATATAGCCTATGTATTGATTCAACTTTCACTGGAGCATGAAGTGTTCAAATGCATTTCTGGATATACAAAATGTTAACAGTGATACTGGCTGTCTGCATTAAGTATATGGAAAGCAGAGACCTGATTAAATTCTGACTGGAATCAGCTAAACTCTTCTGATTCTCTTTAAGACTCAGGTCATACACTATCTGTTAATGGTATTGTGTATAGAATCATTCAGCAGGTCAGAGTCATGTATCTTCCAAATCTAATAGCTTCATTGGTCATGAATGAAAATAACTTTAACTTTAGAAACTGATAGATCATACTGTCATTAAAATGGAAAAGAAGGGACCTTGGTAAGGCTACTGAAGCTTGTGTTCAAGGAACAGAAATTTTTTTTATTAAAAAAACATATTCTGCAGCAAAGTATGGTCATTAGGAGGAACTCCCTCTTTTTTTTTTTTTCTTCCAGTGTATGGATTAGTGTTCTAGCCTCTGAGATCTAGTTACTGAGAAGTTTCAAAGGTGCTACTTCAGAAACAGGAAAGAACCGACCGAATATCAAAAAGCAGCCTCTATGCAACTTTTCTGTTTAGATTTCCAATGTTCAGTGTTTTATATAGCTCATCAAACTTTCAATTCTTCTTGGCAGTATGATGCAGCAGTATGTCAGAAGTTTTTTGATTTTTTTTTTTTTCTGTTTCTGTTTGTAACAAAATTAAGGATGTTCTGAAAGGAAAATGAGGAAGAAAGATTGTAACTGAACTTCCTAACTTTGGCACAGGAGATGTAGCCCTTGGGAAATGGTGTGCTAATTTCAACAGAATAGCTGGAGTTAACTTACATGCCTGTTAATTGTAGTCATGAGGTTTGATTCATGGTTAAAGAAATTAAAACCCTGTGTGCTTCTCTCATGCATTCAAGAAACCCTTAACAAAAGTTGAATTGGTCTGAAATGTAAATACTGATTTGAAAATGTTAAAGGAGAACATGACTTCCCATTTTCAAAATAAAGTTACTGCTACTTTAATACTTTATTAAATTCATAAATATAGCTGGTATCTAAAGTGGACTATATATGAAATGAAGGATTGATGATATAAGCCTAACACAATAGAGTAGAAGAGCAGTGAGGCCAGGCATGACATCTGGAATGTGACAGGAGGTGGTTTTAAGCAATTTATTTTTCCATTGACCAAAAAAAATATTCTACTGGCCTAGGTATCATGTCAGTAGACCTGTCTGTCAGGGAAAAGAAAAGAAGCAGTATGATCAGAAATAACTGCAAAATAGGTTTTCTCCACAGATACCTACTTACAGATTAGCCCGAGTAGGAAAAATATCAATGTTTAAGAATAAAGTATCCAAGTCAGACCTATCTTAAAGAATTTATATTAATAAGGAGGACTTCCCATTGTAGCATTTTATATATAAAAATATATATATAAAATA
>NW_010320899.1:0-3435 GCF_000700745.2 Antrostomus carolinensis | reverse complement strand
GCATCTCCTGTATGAAGAAAGGCTGAGAGAGCTTGGATTTTTCAGCCTGGAGAAGAGAAGACTGAGAGGGGATGTTATCAATGTCTATAAATACCTGAAATGTGGAGGTCAAATGGATGGGGCTAGGCTTTTTTTCAGTAGTATCCTGTGACAGGACAAGGGGCAATGGGCAAAAACTGGAACACCAAAAGTTCCAAACAAACTTTAGGAAAAAGTTCTTTACTGTAAGGGTGACAGAGCACTGGGACAGGCTGCCCAGAGAGGATGTGGAGTCTCCATCTCTAGAGATGTTCAAAACCCACCTGGATGCTTTCCTGTGCAACCTGTTGTAGGGAACCTGCTTTGGCAGGGGTGTTGGACTAGATGATCTCCTGAGGTCCCTTCTAACCCCTACCATTCTGTGATTCTGTAATTCTGTGATTCTGTGAAATAATTATACCTAAGCCAATAATAGATACCACTTTATTTGAGACTTGGAAGTTAGCAATCATGGAGTGCAGATGGCAGATCTCTGGGTGAATTAAGAAGAGACATTTGTTAAATTTCTAGAACCTATTCACATTTTCAGCATTTCAGTCATTCATGTTCAACCACAGAATTGGGGAATGTTTTTAAATTTCCTCACAGGTTTCTATTTTATTGTCCTAGGATCTCAGTTTCTTTTTGCTATTTACTTTATCGACAAGGTTCACTGTAAAAGCATTTTTGCAAACAGCATTTGTTTTTTAGTTGCTGGAAAAAATCTTACTAACTGTACTTTATTGAAGATTGTACATAAAGTCAGTATTTGTTATTGCCTAAGTGAATTGTATGAGTTTTATATCATTTCAGCAATTATGCCAAGCTGATGAGCATAATGTAAATAATCCAGCAATTGTTTTTGTATTGTGCCAGTGTATAAGGACACTGACCTAACCGCTGAGTCCTGATTTAACAAAGGTTATTTTTTTTAATAAGGCGTACTAATCCTACTGTATTGGTAGCTCCGTCCGGTTTTTGAGTTGAGCTCTGCTATCCCACAAATTGGATGGAAATCTCATTAGTGGAGCTATAATGAGCTGGCAATGAAACCCCTTCAAGCTTGCGTGCTTACGGCCATTTGCCTGTTTGTCTTACTCTTCATCATGAGCCTGAAATTGCCCATTAGGATTGCAGGGAAAAGCAAGTCTGACTGGAGCTGTGATGCAGACAGAGCCACCAAACAGGCAGAAATCTGACAAACCAAAGGGGACTATAGGGTATTATTTATGGGGAGACTGCATCTGTGTGCATGTGTATATGCTTGCTCATCCTGAGGTCAAACTATAAAGGGGAAAAAAGAGAAAAGGGAAAATTAAGGTAGAATAGAGGGTACAATTAGGAGGTGAAAGGGAGTAAAGATATTGTTTTATTAGAACTTTTAAGTGTGAGCCAGCAGCATTTTATTTTACCTGAAATTAGTAACATGACAATGAAAGGAACTTCTAGCAAGCTCTTGCTGTAAAGTGCCATGAGTGCCAGCATTAATGTCAGAACAGGGAAAGTCCCAAGATGGTTATGCAAATCCTTTGAATCAAACTGTTTAAATCTTACTCCAACACAGAAGAAAATAAGTGGAAACTCTGGTGAAACCACAGCCACTCAAATGACAGGTGCTTCTGTTGTTTTCCAGAGAGATAATATTTTTAAAAGTTGATATCCAGGATATTGAATACTTGAGAAAAACTGAAGTCCTTTCGTGATGGCAGAAGCCTCAAAACTGCCAAGACTAACAGGAGTTTGAATAAAGTATTCTAAAAGCCCAGTCTGTCATGGGTACAATGAAGTAACACATAGTCTCTACAATAGACTAGCATATTTTAGTGTATCGTACATAGTCAATAAATATATTAGAAAATCGGGTTGCCAGTAAACCATTACAGAAAGCCAAGAAGTTTTTACATTGTTATTTAAACAAAAAACAAAGAAACAACATCGTGGCACACATTTGAAACTACAATCCAACTACTACTCGAATGGAGAGTTAACCAGGCATGGAATATCAGTCAAAACTCTAACTGTTTATCAGGAAGATTCAGCCTCAAAAAAATCTTAAGAATTTTCCATTAATACTCTCTTAAATGACAAATATTTTTTTTTTAAAAAAATCCCTATTTTATAAAACCTCTGAAATTTTGCTAGCATTTAGTAACAAGAAGCCCACCAAATATAAATGGGAGACAAACTCAGGATGAAGTCTTTCTCAGAAAAAAGTATGTTCAATACGATGCAGTCTAGACTGTGAAACTGCATGTCTTCATTTTCTTGCTTTTATACTTCTGTTTTATAAATGTGTTTCCTGCTTTGAAATCAGGAATTTAACCCTTTGCTTTGTTAAACTACAATTTGTTCAAAATGAAGAAAAACTGATTGGCATAGAGCTTCTAATGAATTCTGTGTACCAAACAATTGAACCTGCATTGCAGCCAGGCTTTTAAGATTTCTATGTCCCAAATGAAGTTTAGCAAACTTTTAAAATGGTGAACATTACAAGTTAAAACACAGTTAGGTAAGCACCAAGGTAAGAAACACAATCATATTATCAAACCAAAAAAGCTCAGCCTGATAACAGCTATAAAACATCTGAGGCTGGATTCGTTGTATTTAAAATTAACCATCTAAGAGTTAGAAATACTTTCTAAGCTAGTCATATAGATTTTTTTCTATTGTCAATAAAAAGATAGGAAACTCCAGAGAGTGATTCACCACACTCTATGATGAAGAGTTTAAATTCTTTGTCTGCAGAGGGAGTCTAGATGACAAACATAAGCTTTGAGAAAGATACAGAATATTAAAATTGGATAGCTGAGTTTGTTACTGCCCCACAGACATCTGCCCAAATTTCTGAAAAATATTTCTGCCCTCGAGGAAGAATCATCTTGTCTACATATTAACCAGCTCCTGAATCACTGCAACTTTCACTTCTGTATAGGATACAATAGTTTAGGAGTAAATTAATGTGTGGATCAACTGTTCCTGCCTTGGGCTGGCTATTCATGTCACAGGTACAAAGTGGACTTTCCTTCTGCTGTCCAGTTTTTAAACATTGTTCTTTTTTATCAGACCCCTCAAGGTATACATCAGTTCAGACAACTGAAGTTAGATAATATAAATCTCCCATTTAGAGATACACTGTGCTAAATATAAAATATCATTTATCTTGTGTGAAATTTGTTAGGTAGAGAAAGAATTAGTGTACAGGAGTATAGTGGAAATATTATGATTTGCACTAAAGACCTTGAAGACTCATTATAACTTGCTGAGTTTTGCAAGTGAGTAAAAATCAAAACCAAAAAAATACAATCTGAAGTCCAAGATGCTGTATTTCAAGTTGTGGCTTTTTTTTTTTTCTTGTTTAGTTTTCATTATTTATTATAACATTGCATGGGTTGGTGTTGGGACCGGTGCTCTTCAACA
>NW_010320898.1:45748-47832 GCF_000700745.2 Antrostomus carolinensis | reverse complement strand
TTTTCCAACCCAATCTATTCTATGATTCTGCAAACTGCTATTTCAAGGTGGTAACAGGGTTATGGTGAGTTGTGGGGGGAAAGCTAATCTGCAGGATGACCGCGTCTCCCTCTGGAGAGAGCAAGTACCTTTCCTGTTTGTGTTCCCAGGTTGTCTGAGCCCACCTCGTGTACTTGGCTCTATTGCTGTTTTAGAGGCTATAGGGTCAGGGTGAGTTCATTATCCCACTCCTTAACCTTCTTGCACCAGTAGAATGCAAAGTTACTGGTAAAGGGCATGGCAGTTTCTTGTAGGTTAACAGCTTGAGCACACAGGGCAAATGCAGTTCTTGTGGACATGAACACCAAATCAAAATAGATACAGCCTGAACTGTGAAGGCTAAGAGTCTAGCCGCAGTGCAACTGACTGCAGCCTTAGCATGAGATTGTGTTGTGCCTTCTGCATGCTAGTTTTTGGAGAATATACATAACTCATTGGGGTTTATTTATCCCTTTAAATAAACTTTTTGTTGTTTCAGGCTTTATGGCAGAATTAATTCCTCACTAACATCATGAAAGCTTCGTTCTCAAGCTGGCCATATGTTGTCTGATTATCCAGACTACCTGTGTAACTCCCACATGAGTCTACCAAGCCTGGCTGCTTATTCCTACTCCCTCTGCTAGGCTAATGATGCCATCCTTAATGCCCCTATTAATCTTTTCCTCAACAAGTGTCACTGTTCCTATTCTCTCACTCTTTTACTGTGAGATGCCCCATTAAGTCATTCCCTTTGCCATCAAAATCCTTTCTCAAACACTTGATTTTTGTTGGTAGTGCTGCATCCCTCTTCCCTGTGCATGCACATGTGCAGGTGGGATGGCATATGTCAACTAGATTCATAAGAACTGACTCTCCTGTTCATGGGTGTCTACAGCAGGGCCGTTCCTGATGCTGTGTTCTTGCTATCAGCTTCCTCCTGCAGCTCCTCTGTTTCCCTGTTTTAAGTACGGCAAGAACTGTACTTGACTGTCTGATGTGAGGCTTGTAGCACTCCTGCTGCACTCCCCAGAACAGCAACAGCCCTAGGAAGAAATAGGGTCATTCATTTCAGTGGGCTGTGTCACTGGAGCGCAAGTGCTGTAAGGTAACTGCAGAGCAAGAGTTCTTCTGTTGCATGGTTTGATGTCAAGGTCTCTTATTTTGACACCAGGAGATAGTTTGAAACTGAAGGTTTTGATTAAGTGAGGGGAAGGTGGGGAATAGCTGGTAAAAAGAGAAACTTGCTAAGCTGATGGCTGATGAATTGTGGTGCTTCACCAACACTTGAGGATTTTATCTTCTCTGCTTCAAGATCTACATATCCTGTCTGCTGCTTGTATGGGGGTGAGGTAGCTTCCATGACAGGGCAGAGGCTCCCCAGTGGAAGTTGTGACCGAGAAGAGTTAAACTAGCAAACCCGAGCACTGCCCTGGTTAACAGTGCCCACATTTTGCCTTGTCTTCATGTGATTGCCACTGGACCAGTGCTGCTGTGTGCTGGGAGGTACTGTGCTCCCTGTGCTAGCACGTGGTGAGTTACTGGGCAGCAGCAACTCCAGGGATAGCTGTCTGAAGGCAGGGTTGTGGTGAGGGGGAACTGGGCTATTTTCAGAAAAATAGTGTCTGCAGCTTCACTTTTGTCCTTGAGAGGCTGACTGGGAAGCCAACTTTTTCAGTAGTTGGTTGAAAATCCCATTGTATCTAATAAATAAATATTCTGTCTGTGCTTAGTGCTGTCCTCTGGGGAGGAAAGTCAATTAGGCAGCCATAAAATAAATGTGGAATACCTTGACCAATCTGGCATGAAACAAGAGCTACCAAAGCTATGTCTGAGTGTGTCTTACTAGCAATGGTGTAACATGTGGTGCTGGAGGCACTGGCATTCGAGGAGGGGAAGGATGAGCTAATGCTAGAGTCTGTGCTCATGCAAAGGCAGACTTGAGGTCTGAGATGAGGAAAGCTTCTTTGTGAGCCCCATTCAGACAGTAGTCCTGCACCATGCATGCAGGCTCACTGTAAGAGTATTTTAAGTATGTTGTCCTTGGTTTTAGTTTCACGGATAATTTT
>NW_010320898.1:44348-45710 GCF_000700745.2 Antrostomus carolinensis | reverse complement strand
GTTCCATGTGTCAGATGATATCTGCTCTTTCCTGACAAAACTTTCTCATCATCACCACTGACACTCAATACTTTTGCTCCAACGTTGCTACTTTTAGTTCATGGGAAAGTTGCAGAGCTTGCTATGCTGACCCTGATGTGCTGGTGTGAAGGGAGGTGGCAGTGGAGGCAGAAGCACTCTTGTGTTTGTCACTTTTTGCCTATTTCATTACAGAAAAGCCATAGCCACACTTCAGCAGAGGATACTAAAAGGTTTTTGGAAACATCAAAAGTGTTGAATTCAAACTTATAAGTTTGCAAGTGCATCTTTAGGCGCATAGTAGAGAAATGCAACCTGTGAGACTGCGCTCTTGACTTTATCTGCTCCCAGTCCATGTGCAGACGTTAACTTGAGCTCATTGGTCTCCCTTGCAGTCCCTCTTTCATCACAGTGCTGATGTCACTGTTGTTTCCATAGCAACAGGACAGGTCTCTATGTGCAGCCCAACCTCACCCAGCTGATAGCTGGGAGGAGCTCTTGGCAGAGTGAGACCCTGGGGCTGACCCCTCGGCCAGCAGCAGGCCTGCCAAGGAAACCCTGCTTTCACCTGTTTATGCTTCAGTGTTTTAAAGAAGCTTCTTAAAACCAGTTAGCTACATAGCTACAGGTGGAGCTGGAGCAACAGGCAAAGTGGCCTGCTACCCCTTTCTTCCAAACTTTGTCCAACTTCAAGTACTTTGGACTAAAACTTTCCAGTTTGCATATCTGCATCAGACTGGATGCTTTTGGGAAGCTTCAGCAAGAATGGCATATGTATTTATAAAGGTACTGTTACATTTATTTTTATAATTTTTCTTTGTAGAGGTATTAAGAATACTGGGCTATGGACTAAACTTTCCAATATAGAGTGTTTTGGCTTAATGGGACAGCCTCTGCTCCTGTTGGGAAAAGCAATCTACACCTGACCAAGTGAGAGGTCTTTACATACTCTCCAGTCTTGCAGGCTCTGAAATAATTTAGTCTGGTCACTGCTTCCCAGTTCATCCTGGGTATGCTTTGTGGGGTACATCAGCATTTCCCCCAAAATGTGATGGAAAAATAGGTGTGTAGTGGGAGCAGAGACTCTCCTGTGTGGCACTCAGGAGCTGAGGGATGAATGTGGCTGGCTGGCCTGCAGAAAGTTTAAAAGCTACGTGGACATGGGAGAAGAATGCTAGGAGTGAAGAGTCTGATGACTTGGATATGGAAAAGTAATTTAAAACCGGCAAGCTAGGAAACTGTGCACAAACAGGTGAAATAATGAGGTCTCAAGGGAGAAAGTGGTCTGTGCATGATGGGACAAAGGCTGCCTAGGGAGCCTTTGATCCTTTTGAGTACAGGATC
>NW_010320898.1:19641-44296 GCF_000700745.2 Antrostomus carolinensis | reverse complement strand
AGTGGCTGGTCCTTCTGCTACAAGAATTGCTTCATGCCCAAACCTCTGTGTGGCCATGCTGTACAGGGCTTCTCAGGAGAAGCTGAGAACTGCAGGGAGAGCGGGCAAGCTTTGTGGAAGGGGAGTTTGAGCCTTGCCCATCAAATGTGTTTATCTGTGCCCACCATGGGCTCATGTGGAAATGAGTCTTTCATTGGCATCTGCTATTTGTATACCCATTATTTTGGAGTTGGTTTTGCTCAATGTGAGTCCCAAACAGCTGCTTAAGCCAGTTTTGGGTGTGCCAAGAACCAAATATAATGTCAAGAGTTTTGAAAATTGGTCTTAGATGGCTGAGATTAAGGTCTAGAGTATGTTATCTTGGGTGCAGAGCCTGTTTTGTATATACATAGGCAAAGCACCTCATCTCCCTGACTTACTGTGAAAAGATATTCATTGATGTGCTTGGATGCAAGAGTGCTGAGCACTGGAAGAGGCTGTAAAGAAATATTTTTCTTTAGTGCACACTTTGAGCAGTGCGCAGTAAAGAGGACCATAGGGTAAGTACCGGTCACAGAAGATGAAACATCATGTTGTCATTTATTCTGCATCTTGAATGAAATGAGGAACTTCTGGACAAAAATAGGATGTGATCATGTAATTGGACTGTATCACAATACAGGCCTTTCAGGAAGCAACACAAAGACTCAACAGATGTCTCTGAACTATTGAACACCTGGCTTAGCAACCTCACTGAAGTTCTTTTAATATAGATGGGCACAGTATAATACCTCATACTGAAATAGCTCTAGTTGCTAGGTTTGACCTTTTCATTACTTTTTCAGCATCCCTGCACCAGTTAAATGTGTTACTTCTATAGAAAGATTAAAATAGAGTGAAAAAGCAATTTCCAAAAGGATTTTAAGGACTTTGATAGGGACTGTCAATCCTTCAGTGCTTCTGAAAAATCCTAGTCTAAATACTTGTCTTTTGTTTGCGAACACCATGAAGTTGTGGTGTTATAGGGCAATTACAGTAACCTACCCTGCAATAATTTAAGAACCTGATATAAGCACACAGTCATACAGAAGTTTGCTGGAAGCTTCTTTCATGTAGCGAGTTGTGATCAGATCTATGAAAACACTGGAATGTGGGGTGTCACAACAGGGCTTATGGATGTTTTGCAGTTGAGCACTCTGCTCATGTACCAGTTGTGGATGATGTAGGAACTTCCTGAGATGGAGTGGAAGGAAAGCTTGGTCTGACAAGGTTACAGGAATGACTAGTGTACAATACATAGCAATGGGTCCCTCCCTGGGGAAGAAGGGACAGTCAGTTAGTTGAGAACTGCATTCCTCCAGCTCTAAGGGAAGGAAATGTTTGGTTCATTGTGTCCTTGCTTGAATAGCCACTACAGTGTAGGGTTGTGAAAACCCTAAAGCATGTTTGAAGGAAGATTGTTGCAATATGAAGTTTCCACCTTGATTTTTTTAACTTTAGAAGTATATTGAAGGTAAGTTTTGAAAATATCTTTGATGCCTACATGTGTGTGCACGCACCCTCCTTCTGGTCATTACAGGGATAAGCTTGTAGTTTTTCAAAGAAATAACATCAGAGACTGACAGTGCTCGAAGCCCATTGTTTTCAATGTTTTCACTTGCTACCTTTGAAACTGGACCTCATGTTGCAGTCTAATGCAGGTCTCATTCTCATAGCGTCTGCCATTTTCAGAGACTCTAATGCTCTTTCCATACCTATACATCTCTCTGCTATTCTTGAGCTGCAATTAGCATCCTGTAATATGCAGTAATGGGGTGAGTCATATCACCTAATCGTTAGTGCTCAATGACACCATTCCCCAGGGTTGTGCTTGTTTGCTGTGTTCTCCAAGGTGCTGCTGTTGTGTTACCTTGAAATAACTGTCTGATTGTAAATGAGGTTGTGATGGTGTAGGTCAGGGTTAATTTTGTGGCAGGCTGGAATGCAAAACCATGGCAAATAAAAAGGCATGTGCTTGTGTACTCTTAGTGTCTTATACCTGTGAGAGATGTCCTGGGCAGGTGTGCTGCTGCCCAGCTCTTCTCTTGCCTCCTGTCAGGTGGAGGGCAGGGGAGGCTCCAGCCTTTTCCATGCCCAGTCCCATCTACTAAGATGAAGGACATCCAATGGAGACTGGGAGATTAGGACACTACCTGTATCAAGAGTGGGGGCTGGAGAAAAAGCTCTTGATGTTCTTGTCAGTTTTTGAATAATGCCAGTGAGAATTAAACTTGACAAAATAGCAAAATGTGTCTGTCACCACTAGAAAACCCTGCAAAGGAGCTGAGGAAGTTCAGAAACAACTGTCTTCTCCAATGGACATATATAGATGTATTTTTGCCCCCTCTTGGGGAACAGCACTGGTCCAGCCTTGATAGATCCTGGGGGCTTCCCAATCTCTTGGAGGACTGTAGGTCGAGATCCAGGTACTCTGGCCTTACCTGAGTGAGGACAACAGGACCCAACTGCTGAAGTTCTCTGTTGCTATGCAGGCATGCAGTTCTCTAGATCCTAGATTTGTGATAAAGGTTTTACTACACAAAGAAGCTGATCTGGTTGCAGTTCCTCCTTAAGCTGGGTTTACTAAGACAATCTTGTATAAGCATATTCTGGTTTTTATGTGGCTATAAATAGTGCTTGGCATTGTAGCTGGCATAGGAAGGACATTGTAGCAGAAAAGATGTAACTGGTTTATCTGCCAAGATATAATTTTTAGAAAAAACACAGGAACAGAACATTCAGCAGCCCTTCATTGTGACTTTTAAAAGTGCAGATGTTGAGAAAAGCTTTTGGAGGAATATTTTTTCATAATAGTTCTGCACAGTACATGTGCTGCAGATGAGCTGCATCTGAACTACGGAAAACTTTGTGAGCTTGTTTTGTAATCTCAACTCTGTTCTGCATCTGTTACTGCCACCAACTAGACTTTGATGTCAGTTTGGCACATTTGAAAGTCTTTCAGACTTCCGCCTGGAAGCATGAGTGTGGTGTGCACCAGACATGCCTTAAAAACTCACAAGACTGGGTTTTCTTCTTCTGTCAACCAACTATGAAACTTGTGGGAATGAGAGAAGAACTGGGGAACCCTTACCCCCCTGGTTCCTTTTTGCAGAGTGAAAAGACTGAAGGGCTTCCTGGAGCCTTGTGCTTAGTTCAAATGTTTCTTCTAGCTGAGGCTCAGCATAGGCACCCATAGTCTGAGGTTCCCCTTGGAAATCCTGGGGTTACAGAGGAAGTAGGGCTGTTGGCAGACCTGCTGATTATATCCTTCTTCCCCAAGTGGCTAAGTGAGACTGCTGTGGCCATCAGGGTTACCTTGCCCACCCACGGAGTTTTGTGGCAGGTAGGGGCTGGTTGGGTGCAGAGGTGACAAACCAGCACAAGTGCCCGAGAGCTCAGTGTCCTCTCCTGAGGTCCCAGTGCAGTATCTCCCCAGTGAGACTGAACTGGAAGAGGGAGGGGGGAATTTTAAAGCCTAGCAGGAACATGTGATATAACAGACTAGAGTTGGGGCTTACAGACTTTAGCATTTACTGGCTAAGAATATTGCTGCTTGTTTGAGGGAAGTTACATAGGTCACTGAAAACAGATTTTTTTTTTTGTGCTTATTTTCTTTGCTGCTACTAATATTTGAAGTTCTGGAATTCAAAACTAAATTGTTCCTTAGTGTGAAATTGTCTGGGTGGTGTGAAGCTGACTGCCTGGAGTGCAGAAACCCAGTGCATCAACAGAAAGTGGTTTCTTTTTTCAGTGTAATGAATATTTACCAGTCAGCATGTCTGACAGGCTTTTAGCAGTAAATATCACTTGAAGCCAACTGCTGGAATCCCTGACTGTAATAACAGAAAGGAATGAATGGAAAAGGGAATTCGCATTCCAAATCCTTCCAAAGTTATTAAAAATAACAAAATTGGAGTAGGGCTGGGAACAGGCTTATCAGCACCTGGAGAATGGTGAATTTTGTGATTGCTAAAAGCTGTTTGTGCTGTTGTAATTGAGGTCAGTATCTGGCAAGTTGGAAGTGGTCAGTGGTCCCAAGTATTTATTGGGAGGAAGCTGACTCAATTCCTTGGATGTGTAAACCTGGGAATCTCAGCTCTGAACAGTTTTGACAGCTATTGTATGCTACCTCCTCTAACTTTGCTCTCCACTGTCTTATTTTTCTTCCTTCTTCTGCCAACCTCATGTGGAAATTTATGTGCAGAAATGTTAACAGATAGTTTCTGCAGCTTTTCTATGGAAAAATCACAGGTCCTACTGGAGAGGAGAAAGAAAGGTCTGACTGAATCACTGGCTGGGAGGCAGGATTTGAGTTCAGCCTTGGATTCAGCTAAGGGCTTTTTGAATAGTTTAGAGGAAAACTGTTTAATCTGTCTGCTTACCATCTATAAGCTCGGGGTAATAACGCTTCCTCTAGGTGTACAGCATCAGGGATGTGGCGGCCTTGATTTTAGCTTGGAAAGCCACTGTACTAACTCTTGCTGGAAAAGCAGCAAGACAAGATTAACAGATGGAGCACCTTGTTTCTCAAACAGTTTGACAGCACAAAGCTTTACCCCATTTGGGGGACAGGAGGAATGAAGGCAAAAGCAAATGCACTCACATAATCTCCTTTTTCAGCTCTACTCAATGGGGTCATCAACTGTATTGCTTAACCTTTGCAGCTGAGGGCTCCTGCTTGAGCTAAGACAAGTCCTGCTGTTTTATCACAGAGGAGTTCTTTGAAGTTCTTCCTGTGTCTGTGTGTCAAGGTGATTACACTGAAGTGCAGCCAGCTGAAATAAACTTCAGGGACCAGAAAAGTGTGTGAATAACCACTTTACTGCCTGTATCTGGTTTTGACTGGTGTATGCTCCAGTTACTGTTCAGATTGTGCCGCAACAGCATTTCAATAAGCTGGAGCCGGTTGGCTGTGCCTCAGAGTCAGAAGAGGTACAACTTTCAAGTGTGTCATTCCAACATCTAAGAGCTTATCTTTAGGCTGTGGTTTACTGCACTGTCTTGGTGTGCAGCAGAATGGGAGTCCTGCCTCAGGACTCTGGTGTGCTACACCAGATGTGATCCCTTAGGTTAGAGATGCGCCATATGATTATGCATTTATATTTTGATAGTGCTAAAGGCCCATCTGTTTAGTGTTCGTTTGTGCCTGGTGCTGTATATATGCATTGACAGTGATGATCTCTGCGTGAAGAGCTTTTAGTCTCAAGTCATAACAGGAGAATAAAATAGGTAACAAAACAGAAGTTAGGTGATGGGGGGAAAAATGAAGAAACTTTCTTATTTAGCTAAGATCAGTTACTGCAATCTATTTGGAAATGACACAGGCTTCCAACCTCCCCCCCCCCCTTTAAAAACACTTTGCTTCCTGTAGCAAAGTAGTGTTTGATCTAATCTCGTGTTGCTGTGGATTAGGCATGTCTACACTGCAAAGACTAAACAATTTATACTTAACCAAGCGAGCTTTAAATGAGCTCCTTGGAGGAGACCATTAGCAAGCAGATGAGGACACACTGCAGGTTGCAGATGGCTTTCAGCTTCCGGGGAGATGCGTGGGGTTTCTGCCCATCCTGAGCCTGTGCTGCTGTGTGAGGTGCAGCATAGACAAAACAAGCACTGCTCTTTTGTGCTCTTGCACTGTGAGCAGAGTTTAGCCCAAAGGAGTGGTGCTGTTTGTACAGCAGTGATAGAGCATCTGGCCCATTGCAGATGGGTTGGGCTATTGCTGCAGCAGCCTTGGGCTGAAGGGAGCTTGGGGGGAGCTAAAGATGTGCTTCTGGGATAGTCAAGGAGGTTCTTATGCAAATGGAAGGAAATTTAAGGCATGTGAAAAGTGTAGGGGTAAACCCAGGAAGAGCACTGAGATGAATTGAGGATGGAGACTGGTGTGCTGGGGAAGCTGTGGCTCAAGCTTTCCCTGATGCTGTATGTGTGGGGTCACTGTCAATATTTGAAAAGGGACACAATGGTCCTGTGGCCTTCCTAAGGGGAACTAGATCCTCTTAATACTTCCTTGCACTGGAAAATATGTAGGAGATCAGGCACTGCTACCAACTGAGTTTTTCAGAGTTGTGCTTGGCTTGTGGAATTTAATAGCAAGACTTTTCCTAGTTAAGATAAAAGTGGGTGTCAGAGGGAATCACTTTAATCCTCACATCCCTTAGTTCTCAGATTGTCTGTGCTTCCTTTGTAGCAGTTGACACTCATTATGTCACAAGTGCAAATTGCCACAGCATGTTGTCTTAAGTTTGATGTAATGAGGAAAGAATTCAGATAGCATCAATACCTCATCATTTTGCACTGATTGTTAGTGGGAACCAACAAAATCAGATGCAGCCTTTCTGTATTAAGTGTACAAACAATCTGAGATCAAAACCACTGACTTCAATTGTGTTGGATTTTCGTGATTAAGTCCATGTTTCTAGGACAAAAGGCAAACAGTCAAGCATTTTGGATGACCCTCTGTTCTAAAGGGGTATTGCTGGTGTGCAAGGTCTCTGGCTGGTCCTGAGAGGTTTGGAAAGGGTTGTGGTGTGGTGGCTATGCTTTGGTGAGCCCCTCATATTAGGCCATTCTTTCTTCGCATTTGAACTGCTTGACTGCTTCCCCACCCTGTTTTGTAGGGAGTGGTGTAGTAGGAATTCATTGTGACCTGATCTTGTCTGCAGGGAGCCAGTACTTTCCCTGGAAGATATTTACCCACAGTGGCTGGGGAGCACATTCTCCAAACACAAACAGGGAAAGGCATGTGGAGGGCAGCTCTGGCTGCAAGCAATGGCCCTGAGCTCTGCAGGGACTCTGTGCCTTCATGGGAATCGCTTCTGTGGTGGTCTCCTGTTGACAGATCTCCTGTTAATCTGCTAGCCGTATGCTAAAAATGTATTTGCTCTATAATGGAAAGGGTAAGGGAAACATCTTACAGTCTTACAAGATAATGCTTAGTTCAGAAGAAATCAAATAGGAACAAAGCACTTACTTGACTAATAGTCCTGTGTCATACTAACATGAGTCACGAGATGGGGCTCTTTTAGCTAAATCTCCCCAGTTCTGTGACAGTGGCTGTTGGGTCAGTTAGATGGGAAACCACTGTGTGTGCAAAGATTCACTTGGCTTGAAGGTGAGCCCAGCACTAGTGGGGTGCAGACAACCCTTTGTCAGCAATCCTTTGTTCATTTGAGCCAATACAGTGCTGATGGAGCTTCTCCATGATGTCCAAGTCCAAAGCAGTATGTGTGAGCCTGAGGTAGTTTTCTATCCCTCTCGCTGTCCCTTTGCCCAGTGTGCCTTAGGACACAGATTTCATTGTTAGCCCTGTGTGTAGGACAAATGAGTGTTCCTAGTGGAAGTCTTCTGGTCTGTTTGGCAGAGATTCCTCTGCACACTGCCAGGAAAGGGGTTAAAAGCACACCCTGAGTTGGATGTCCAACATCTTTAAACAGTCATATCTTCTCTCTAAAATGTAGCTTTAAATAAATCCTCATTCTTCTACACTGTGTGTTGCTAGATGCAAGCAAGAAGAATGTTCTCCCCAGGTATTGTGTGCCTCTAAAAAAAGGCTGCAATAAGAGATTTCCGTGGCCTGAAACACCTAATTTAGGCTCTGTGGGATTCTGTCATCCAATGAGCTCTTTGCTTCAGAGCTCAGAAATAATCTTTTAAAATTGCATTAAAATAGCAGATGTTAAAAATATGCAGCTTGGGAGAGGGGAAAGGCACAGAATAATAGATAACAATAATATATGACATCTGAGTCTGTGCTTTTGTGCAATTGAACATTTCATGGTATCTGGACTAAGTGATGATAAAGAAATTAAATTGATTGTGGCTTGGAAGATTTTGTCTGCATCTGTAATTCATCTCCAGCTTTCTGTTTCGGTATGAGGGAAGAAGATCAGTGAGTGCTGGAACAAAAGCACCAAGCACTACAGGTTGGATTAAGCCTTAGAGTCAGCAGGCATGGATCCTCTGAGGTCAGAGGAACTGTGTGGTCACATGCCTGCTGAGAATGTGTCCCAGGTCCCTGTTATGTGTAGGTTAACATTTAGTAGCCAATTATGCTAATTGTGTTCCCAGTTGAAGTACAGAATTGGCCAATGCTGTTTGTCACTGTTTGAATACCAGCTCATCAAAACAAAAGTGTGATATTTGAGGCATGTACAGAGGTTGTTAGAGGAGACTGTTAAATTGCTAATACTCAATGCAGCATGTTCTTTACCTTGCAGAATTCCTTGCACAAGGAATGAGCTACCACAGAACTTACTGCAGGCTTGATGGCCAGGAATAGTAGATGTCGAGATATTAGCAGAGCTGCTGTGGTTTTTATGTATGTAAATAATTCTTCTCTACTCTGATGCTTCACAAACAAGTTAGAGTGACCTTGTAGCTTTGGGCTGCCTTGAAGTATGGTCATTAATCCCAATGAGCTGGACAGCCACAACTTCTCCTCTGTGCATAAAAAGCAGAAGAAGACAAAGCTACCTCTAAAACTTTTGGAATGTAAAATACTATATAGAAGGGTGGTTTGGGTGAGAGGAAATGGCTGGATTGAAAACAGGAGGAGACTGGAAACTGGATAACGTGCTGTCTTGGCTTATAGCTTGGGACATGGGAATTCCAGGCTCCTGTCATGGACATGAGTCATACTTATATGTGTGGTTACAGCAGAAAAAAGATACAAACGGCTGCAGAAAATAATGTTTATACAATGCTTAGAAATGTGTTCTTTCCAATTGTTAAATTGCTTGAAGCATTTCCAGGGCTGAGAAACCTGAACATTCTTCAGGGTTTTCCCACAAATATGTATTGATGGCTCCAGATAAACCAAATGTCTGTGGGTTTTTTGCAGTTAGCTACTCTAACAGGAAGCTTGACTGCTGCATTTCTGAGGAAGAGATCGCAGGGAAGAGGAGATTCATTCTGCTGTGCCAGTCCAGTCCTACTGAAGCCAGTACAGGCATGCTGGTGTAAATTAAGGAAGAATTCAACCTGTGGTTCTTTATAGTGCATCTTGGGACACAGTATGTGGCAAAATATGGATGTGTTGTATGGATGCATGTGTGCCAGCTGTATCCAGTGTGCTTTGGTTTTTGTGTTGTAGCACCTAGTAGCTTCTTGAAATGCATTACTTGGCATGTTTGGAATACCCGTTTGGGTTACCCCAATAATGCAGAAATACAATATTTTCATTGTACTAACCAAATTGTCCTCTTAAAACATTAATAAATGGATACAAGATTGAAGCACCACATGTTTCCTGAAGTTTCCGTCTGACTTTCAATTGCACTGTCACATACAAAATGGCTATCTATCACAAACTTTCTGAAGAAGCACATTTATCTAGAGCTCCTATGGTGACTTCTAAATGAGAGGATAGCTGACACATTTGTGCTGGAAATCTGGGCTGTTCTTGTTGATCTAAGGATCAGATATGTAATATCTGTGTTTTTTTGGAAATCAACCAAGTGCAGATTATGCCTAGAAGCTACATTCAGATTGAGTTAGTGAGTGATTAATTTTAAAATTTGATCCATTTCCCCTCTATCTATAATGTACCATTTGTGGTTTTGGCTGTAGTCACTGAAGTGCCCAGTTTGAACAGTCAGATCCTGAACACCACAAACCCCATGACTTGTGCAGATGCTCATCCTTTGGGAACTGCTTGAGTAGGTGTTTTGGTACAATGCATGTGAAAAGTATAAAGATGAGGTGCTTTGTAGATTGGCCCTTAGTAGAGCACAGTCATGATGGACTGGCACTGGTAAAATGAGAGGACAACTAATTCCACAGCTTAACCCAGCCTGTCCTTTAGTACCTTATGAAAAGCAATAGTAGCTTCAAATTCACTTTCTGGGATACTGAAATACCTAGATCTCCTCTTCATCTGTAATCGTGTAAATCTGAGAAACCTAAATATGGTGTTGTGTTATCCTTTAAAATGAATGTGAAGGCAGTTCATATTTGCAGTGCCCATAAAAGGATTGGCAAATGCTGTTTACTAAAACATGAGCTATCTTACCTGTTGCTGCTTTTTAATATAGTAACCATGAGAACTATTCATGGATACCTAGCTTAACCTGGCACAAAATACTGCATCTCATCACAGAGAAAAATTCTGCTACTTGCTCATGTACAGCAATAAAGATGTAAAATCACACTACCTTTTAGTGTTATATATAGAATGTAGGCTGAGAAGTTATTTCAGTCCTTTAGGATTCTGGTTGTGCAGAAATCTCTAGTTATGCAGTGAATTAAATGCAGAAAAGATCTTGTGAATATGGTGGTAAAATGACAGTTCTTGAGCACTTGGGTCAAGAAACAAAAAGATTCAGGTTTTCATAGTGGCGGTTCTCTGTGGCAGTTTATATATCAAGGCTGCCCCTGAGGCAGGTCTGCTGTGCTGTAATTAAGACTGTAACAGAAGGTCTACTTGATAAACAACACAGGTAGCTTTTACAAAAGGTGGGAGGAAGGAAGCAAAATAACCTTGTTTTGCAAATAGGCTCTCTGAAATTGAGCAAGGACATCAATGCACAATAACAAGGATCTGAGTTGTTAGATGTTCCTTTCTTACTGAGGTAGCAATATTGGAGTCACAGTTCAAGTGCTTATCTCCTAGGGACATTTTAGGATGAACTTCTTGAGGGAAGTTCTCTCTGGGGCTTCAGCTAGAACTAAGAATAAATTTAGTGAATGATATGGAGCTGACTTTCTTTTAAACTTCAATAGTAACTTAACTTCTGTTCCTGTAAGCTCTTCCCTGATATGCTGTAAGGAGTGATTCAGATGCTGGACTACCACTTCTTTATCAATTGCAATAGATTTCCTCTGTAGTTTCCAAAATATACCTTCAAGGGCAATAAAACAATCCTGATGATAAAGCAATATCACCCCAATGTGACCAGGACAGGTTACAGGCCAGGAATTAATTGTTTCAAAATAACTGACAGCAATTTGTCCAGTTTATACTGGACAGAGGCTAAAGTCCTTTTACAAAGCTTCCTGCTGAGCATGTTTTTGTTGGGGGAAGGGAAGCTATAAAATACATGTTCCTCCACCTTTTTAGGAGACTTTGAAATCAGCAGAGGAGGTTTGAACGTATCTTTTAGGCTCCACGCCTCTGATACTTAGTATCTCTGAATGCTTAATCTGTTTTTAAGGCCATAGTGTTTCATAATGATGGTTACTGAGAATAAAGCTCCCAGATCTTCACAGCTTTGACTCTCTCAGCCTCCATGTGTGTAACGTGCAACACAGCACTAGGTGAGCATTGAGGATACCACCAACTCCTGTTTGTAAAGTCCCAGGTAAAGAACTAGTAACAAGAGTTAACTGTGGGGGAAAAAAAAAAAAATCTAAACAAATAAGGAAGTGCCAATCTTATCTATTACCTGGAAATGTTTCATTCTTTTGTTTTCACATAATCACTGTCAGCAGATGGTATGAGAAGCAGAAGATAGATGTTAGCTATGTGAGGCTTTCAGAAGTAATAAGGTGGCTAAAGTAAACATTTTTGCACTTAAGTCTTATTGAAGTATCTTCTAATTAGTACTGCATACAGGCTAAATTTTCAGAAGTTTTTATTGTTAATTATTTATGCAGTAAACAGGGCAAAATGGTCTTTGGAAACTATCAGCATCTTTGTCCTCTTTGTAATCTTACATTTTTGCCCCCTTGCTTTTTATCTTCTAACTCCTAGAAACTGGAGGTGTTTTGAGGTATCCAGCAAAAATTTTAAAAAGTGAAGCCAGACTTCTGTAAATTCCCACCCAGAGTAGGTCCAGCTGCACTTGCTTTAAAAACCTGTCAGGATACTGTTTTTCTTAGGAAGGCAGGACAATATTGCCAAGGATATTTTCAGTCCTTAAAAATGCTGTGGCTCCAGTAAGCAAACACGTGGTTACAGCATGGTTACATTTGCCTTAAGGCAAATTGAAGTAGAAGGGACTCTGCAAGCATAAAACCAAGAAATATAAAACCTGTTTCTGAAAATGTGGTAAAGTGAGGGGGAGTAACCTATAAATTACCAGACATAGAACAGCTTACAAATTCCACAGGATCTGGAATGAAGTGAAAGCTAAATACATATAAATGCAGAAGCTATGGTGTTTTACACCAAGCAAGGAACTTGCCTCTATATCAAACTATTGTGCACTTCATATGATGTCAGCCAAACAGTATTGAACTTAGGATGTTAATTGTTTCCTTTGATCTATAGGAGTTTTATACTTTCAGGAATGTGCTTCATAACAGAGCTGTTGCCTTTTGCAGGTAGATACATTGGCATCCCTACAGGAACAACAAAATAGCATTTTAGAAATGCTTCAAATATTGTTACTTTATCGGTGTTGTCAGGGCATCAAAAGGACACAACCAATGTTCAAAACTACTATTGATATTCCAGTTCAGAGAACACCTTATCTTCCCTGTTCCCTGCCTGCGTGCAGGTATCTTCTGCTGTGGCAGCTGCACTGTTACATGTATGGCACCTGAGAACCTGCTGCTGCTAGATAGTTAACAAATGAACTTGCCTGAATAATATTTACAGTAAAGGAGACTTTGGGTTTTTTTATATCTACTCAGCTTCAGTCTTCAAATGTTAAATATAGAAGCTTACATGGTACCTACAGCAGTCTGAACCTTGTTGGTTGTGGCCTCCTGGAGAGCTGCTGGAGCCCATAGCTTGAAAGCAAGATTGTGCTGTAACTCCTGGACACCCTTTAGCTGTAAATCCTCAAAAGCCAGGGGAGTTATCTCTTCAGAGACATCTGTAACCATGCACTAGGTTATAAATACACTGAAGAAAGTCGATTTACATAGAGTGAGTGAATAGACTTGTCCTTTGTTTGGCTTGATGAATTCAACATCAGTTTCTGCATTACACTGGTGTCTTTAACAAACAGCAGCAGTCTGGAATAGATGTGAAGCTTTATTGTTAGATGATGCTACTAAGTTGTTAGCAGAGCAGATAAACACCTAGCTGCTCCAGAAGCTGAGTGCTTTACAAGTAAGAATAGATTTATCAAGAAAGGCTGAAGACACTGCATCTGCTTCCCACTTCTGACTTGGTCTCCTTAGCCCTTTACTGTGTCATGTTTTTATCTTTATTCTGATGGACGTGCTTCCCTAACTTGATGCCCTTCGTGCTACACACCTGCTGGCAGTTATCCAGCCCTTAGATTACCCTCTACTCCTCTAGCACTGAGGATGCTGTTGATATTCATATGTTAGAGGTCTGATATACCATCAGGAGAATCCAAGGATCTTTAGATTCAGATATCAGAGTAAAATATCTTTTGTCCTGAAATAATAAATGGGTGTTTTGTAGTTTCCTATCTTAAAGATCTGACTTGCAGATCTTAAAGATCTGACTTAGCATTCTCATAGTATAGCAGCATCCTAAATCAGAGTTCTGCTGGGTTGAGGTGTCTCTGTAAGCCAGATCTGGTTGGTTGGAGGTCCCAAGTTCTTATCTCAGCAGTCATCTTGTAGTTCTTTGTGTCATGTCCAGTGCCTTGCTGCCAAATCTCTCCTTTGGCCTCATGGTGATCTGGGGGTCAAGCCCCTTGGAATGACGAGCCTGGTGTTACTCTAGGCTTGTGCTAGGCAATTCCAATGTTGGTCTCCCACACACTTAGGAAAATGCTTTCCCAGAAGTTGCTCTGGTGACAAGTTCATTTTTGTGCTTTGCTCTTAACGAGATAAGGAAATTCTAATTGTATGATTTCTAGACTGAAAAACTGGGTGTAGACCTATATGGCTCTGGATTTTCTTCAGAATTAGTTTATAAGTGTTTGGATCAAGCCTTCTATGTAAATATCGATCTCTTTTATTGTCACAATTTCTGGAGGATGAATAAATTTTATCAGTATGAGGGAGAGTCTGAGACAATACTCTGCAAGCCGAGCTGCTGTTTAATGTGTACGTTCTGTTTTCTGGTTATTGCTGGGCTTTCTCTGTGTGCCAAAAAGCAACAAATTCCACTGACAAAATACGATTGTTCTCAATATAACATCAGAGAGGAAGCTGAGAAATAAACCTTGTACCAGCCTATTCAATGCAACCAGTCGGGCAGTCCTCTTTATTGAGCAAAACTCATAAGTGAAATCGTTTCCCATAATTTTTTCCTTCTGTCTAATTTCTAAGTTTAACGGATGTATTTCCTTTAAATATGAAATCTTCCAGATGATAAAATCCTAGTTAAACTCTGAGAAGGTGGGGTTTTTTTAGTGTTCAGTTCCTCTAGATCAGTGGGAACAGCATGAATGAGAATGATGTATACCACCCTCCAACATGTTCATCATCCTTATTCCCCCTCAGTGGGAGTTGCTTCTTGTCATTTAGTTCAGTCATCTATAAGAGCTCCTCACGCTATTACTTTTTAATAATGAGTAGCCAAATTGTTGCTGGCAGTGGGTGTGTGGCAGATTAATTTACTGTTAATCTTCTCCACCATCACTTTTTGACCTTTTTATTTTTTCATTAATCAGTTAAATTATTGGCTGCTCACACAGTTTTGCTTACATGTTAGGGCAAATCTAAAACTTGCTCTGTAAAATCCATGGCTCCTGCACTGCTTCTTGCTGGGCTTGACCTGATCCTTCCTGGGCTGGTCCAGTCTTCATGACAGTACAAGTCATTATACTCTGAAAGGCATCCCCGGTTACCTGTCTTGTATCTGACAACGTTGTTCCATCTTGTTTAATGCATACTAAAGATTAATTTGAACTGCTAAATTAGGGATTTCTTTCCAGTAACTATTGCTAGTTTACATCCCTTGATGTTAGACATAAATGTGTCAGTATGGTGGCTCCACATATGTTGTAGCTGGTCTCACTTCATATCAGAGCTGGAGGAGTCAGCTTTGGTGTTTATTTCTGACCTGATTCAGACTGCAAACACAATGCCTGCAAGCATCAGTTGTAAAGGTGCTGGTGGCATAGACACCTCATTAAGAGCTGGACTGGGATCACTGCCTTATTTCCCAAAGGTGGCCAAAGAGTCATCATAATGCAAGTTCAAATTTAATTTGGAAAGAGAATTGGAACCCTATTGGATGTTCTGCAAACTTTCTATTGCATCCCAGTTAATGAGACCGTTACATGAGACCTGAATCAGGGGAACTGTCAGTGCCCTCTTTCCAAGTTAATAGTAACTGAATATTTTTCTTTCAATTTGTTGTGGGCAGTGCCCACAATCTGTCTTATTTGGTCATTGACTCCAAGATCCAAGAATTCAATTTTTAATGTAAAGCTGGATTTTGACTTCTTACCTGCTGTCTTAGGATGAATCTTGATTCTTAACAGAGGAACTAGGTGTCTGCAGATAGTAATGTGAGATCAGAGTCAAGTCTGTCATCTTGCTGATACATCAACCTAAAAACTGAGTGGATGGTGAAAGCTTAAAGCTGTTTTTAGAGCAGATGAGCAGCATAGAAGCCTGAGTCATCTCTGCTATGTCAGGATGTTATAGAGAAACTTCATTAAAACAAGTGTCCTGGTTTTACAGGTTATATATAGGTGCTTCACCAGTCCATGGTATTAATGTGTGAAGAAGCCACATGTCACAATACTAGTTTTGCCAATTTTCTTTCTAACCTTTTCTGTGGTGAAATGGTTACCTGCTCCACTGTCCTTGTGCTGAGGCTATTTCTAACCATTTGTTCATTATGTGTTCATTCTGTCTGCACTAATGGTTTGGTTTCTCTTCAAATAATCACTTACCCATCAACAAGTTGTTCTCCCTGTTTATATTTTGAGTATTATTTTGCTCTGATTTGCAATGATTGTGAGAGACACTTTGAACTGTGAATTGCTGTGAACTCACTATGCAACAACCTCTACCATAATGAGGCATTGTGCCCTTCCAGTATCTAATGCATGTCCCATTAGTCAGCTGCTGACTTTGAGACAATGGATGTAATGAGGGAAGATAAGGGAACAGATTCATAAAGTTATTGGCGCAGCTAAGTGGGGTAAATTCCTATGAAGGATTTGCACAATTTAACAAAGCAGGCTGGTTTTCAGTGAGACAAATCTTGACTTTTGTAAAAATCTATTCAGAATTTACCTGTATATTTAGGTCCCTGAAATACCCTTGCAAATCAAGGTTTGATCCCTCTAGTTCCTAGTGATACAAGTTTAACTTCTAGATCAAGAGGCATTCTGTTTAGTCTTTGCATATAACCTGTATATATACACATACATGTACATATGTGGATTCCAGAACTGTTATTCCTACATGAACCCTGAATCCATTGCTGTAAGCTATTTCCCCTTCATGTGTACCTACGTGCAGATTCCAGGTCTCAGTTTTTAATATCTAAAAACCCCTTTGTGTGTGTACATGCACACACACAGAGAAAGCCCTACCTTCAGATTACATCTGTAGCAAGCTGAATTTAACCATGGCTTGGGGCAAGAAGGAGATTCTGAAAGTTTTATTGATAGCATATAAACATTGTGTCCTTGATGTATGTGAAACATAGATGTTGAGAAATAGATTAAATTGTGGCATTTGAAGCTAGTTTGAACTGGATTACACAATTCTTTCTTTGTCAAATGTGCGGTTTCATTTTTGACTGGGAAGAAACAGTTTTTCTATCTGTGGCCCATGTAACCTTAGTCTTGTCTGAGAAACAAAGAAATTGCCAATTTTTTCCATCTTGTGGCTCCATTGATTGCACTGGAATTGCACCCAAGATTAATGTCTAAGGTTTTGGGAGTGTTTTGTTTTCTTAAATTGGACCACTGAACTTTGGAAAATTTAAACCACTTCCAGTGTGGGAGCCAGCAAAACTATTAACCCATATGGTAACATTCAGATTGAGATCACTGACATGATCTCATCCTGCATGCAACTTCTGATGTTTGCATGTCAGCAAAAAAGCTGAAGAGTAGAAGAACAGATTCAGTCTCAGAAAATAGTTATTTTTCCTCTTGTTGAGGGGTTCTGTGGTGTGAAGAACCCTTCAGCTCTTTCCCAGTAAAGGGCATGTGTCACAAAAGCCAAATGTGAATAAAGAAAAGCCTGTTCAGAATCCATCAGCTCATTCTGATATCAGTTGGCACAACTTGTGCCTGATAATCTGCCTCAGACTCATCAGCTGTGACATCTAGCTGCAAGAGTGTGTTTATTCTGTCTGATTAGTCACAAGAAAGGGAATTTGTAAGTACAGGACAAAGAACAAATTGGAGTGTTGTTTTTCTGTTCATACTCAGTCTTGCAGATCTGATCATGGTTACTTTTAAAAGACCTGTTTGAAGAGCTCAGCTTGGTAGTGTGCTTTGCATTCAGAGATGAGCCTTCTTTCTTGCAAGTCGTAAATTAGCCAGGGTTGACAGACAAGCAGGACAAAGTCCTTCTTGCCAGCTGGATGGCATTATACTGCCTCCCATATCTTCAGTCCCTGACCTGAGACTTCTCTTGGTGGTTCTTAGCCTCTTCTCTCATTTTTCAGCCACTCTTCTCAGCTGTTCTTGGGGTCACATTAGTCTCAATTGTTTTTCCCTGTTAGTTGTCCCATGGATTTGCCATGATTCCTGTGTGTGCAGAGCATATGCAGATACCTTACTTGGTGTCTGGTTTCTGTATTAGCTGTTCATTGCCATGGTTGCAGTCTGAGCGGTCATCTGTGTTGCTTGTTTGTATTTCATTCTAGTTTTTGTTTTGTGAACTTCAGAAATGTAAGGATTAGGTGGTATTTGTTTGTGACTATCCAGATTGACTTGTTACGTGCTCTCCTGTGGGCTTTCCTTGTCAATGATGAAGCTCACGCTTGAGGCTGTGGATTTATCACAACTGTATGTTCCCTAGGTGTTAAGGGCCTGTTTAATGTCCTTAAGGCACTGTCTTCTCATTCCTTCTCAGTGGATGTTGTCCATCTCTGGAACAGATGGAATGAGATGCCCTAACCTTACAAGTGATCTTGCCAGAGCTGTGCTGGTTTTCAGCTGGATCATGTCCATGATGTAGAGAGGACTCTGGTGCTTGGAGATCTTCATCTGGCACACAGCTCCACTGTGCTGAGGCTGAGAAGCTGACCCTTGCTTTTACCATCTGCCAAACTGCTAGAGCATAGCTGGTAACTGTTACCCATGAATCCCTCTCTCACCGTTTTCTTTGATTGTGTAATTTTATTTACGTTAGTACTACAGGAACAGTGATGAGACCAAGGTCATGGCATACCAGCATCTGTTACCTTTGTATCTTGTCCAGTGAAGATCAGATTCATTTCTTGTCTCCCCCGCCTCCCCGAAATTGTACATTTTAAAGCTGGTTTGTGCTGTCAGCAGCTAATTAATGATACCTTTCACTGAGACTAGCAGCAGCCCATCTGGGTTGCAGGCCATGTAACCCTGCAGCTGAAATACTGGGAGACTTTACAGATAGCTTTACAAAGCTGCTTTCTAGCTATTTGGTAAAGAAATGGATAACACTAGGGCTGCCAGGAAAAGGTTCCATTGCAAGGCATTTAAACTTCAACAGTCAGAAAAATAAGTGTCTTGGGTGATCATTATCCATTCTTGCCCCTTCATACTACTGCTACAGTATGGTACTTGTGGTGGGTGAAGTTTGTAGATATATGCCCAAATTAGTCCAGATGTTTCTATCAAAATCAGAGGATGTTTCACCAGAGATTAGTGAGCAGTTTTTGAAGTTCAGGCTCTTGACATCAAGCTCCTGAAGTCAGCACAAAAGTGTCTCTGAACCCATATTTCACCCTAGTATGCTTGCAAAAGGCAGGAGTCTGAAACCCTTAGTTACTGAGCCACGCCCTTGCTGATTTTTGAGATGGGAAGTCCTCAGTGTCATTGAGTACAACCCTCCTGCTGTTGTGGCTACATCACAAGTATGTGCTCCCAAACTAGTTCTAAAGCTAGCTTGTTCAGACCAGCCGTGATGCTGTCAGGTCAGAGGAAGCTAACCCTACAGGCTTTTACCAGATTCTTGGACGAGCAGCACCCAAGTTGTTGGGCTGAGCATTTCTGCTGTATTTCTACTGCCAGCCGCATCCAGTCTAGTCAAGTTACAGAAAGCTCAACCTGCTTTTATACTTGTGAGTTCTTGCTCAGCAGCAGGCATAAGGGACTTAGACACTAAATCCCAGTGCCATCCCATTTCCCTGTGTTCTCAGTGGTGTCCTATACCAAGTGAGGCCTTAGACGTGCATCAGACATCATAATACTCAGAGGTTCTTGGAATATGAGTGCAGCAGGGTATCACAACATGAACTGATAGCTCAGATGATCTGGACTGTGCACAACTGTAGATAATACATATATGGTACAATCACATGCTGCCTTTGTCCTTTCTCTACCATAATAAGGAGAAGTCACATGAAGGAACTACTAAAATGAAAATCCAGTGCTGCCAAGTGCTGAGTCATTAGAGAGCTACAGATTTTAGGACAACTTCTCACTGTGTGTGGCACTTCACCAAAATGCCTTAAATGTGAGATCAGTGGACAGAGCTAACTCATGAAGATAGGTCTGATACCAGTGTCTGAACTGAAACAAAATTAAAAATACTGAAGCTTTTTCATGTTTTTCTCATAGGGATTCTTCAGGTGATGAAGAAGGATGTGTTTATGTGATGGTGACTTTCAATCTGTTCAAACTGCCCCTTACAGCAGGTTTTTGAGTACAGGCTAATCTGTACTGATGATGCACATGGAGTTCTTGCCGCTTTCCATTAGAAACTGCCTTGGTTCTGGCAGAGAAGAGTCAAGCTCAGGACCCTGATGTAAATAGATCTGGCCTCTTACAGGTCCTTGGAACCTGATTTTAGCTTAAGTATGGTCTCATTAAAAAAGAATCAATGGGAATTATACCACTTTGGTTACTAAAAGCAGAATAATGCAGATGCTGACTCTGTCTTTATTTGCTCAGAGTTCAGTTGTATGCCTGAGGACAAGAGTTGCTGAGGTTACAGGTCAGGGTAGGTCACATCTGCCTTTTGGGTTCTGAAGTAGAAGGGAACTTTGCATATAAAATGCAAAATAACTTGAAACACCTTCACTCATGACACTTTTGTAAGTTAAGAGCTCAACTTCTGTGTTTCTATTAGAGCTTATTGTCCATGAAATTAAATTTCTTCCGGAATGAGTCTTGCAAAACAGCTTGTATTAGGATTCAGCTGTATACTGGGAAGTTAGTTCTGTGGTCACCTTCCCTGGTTTCCTATAATTATCCCTAGGTAAGTGAAAGTCAAGATCCCTTTGGTGACTCACCACCTTTTGAACTTGCAGATTAATGGATCAGATAATCAGGTGTTACTCTTCGACACAAGTTCACTGTCGAGAACCTAAGCTTAAAAAACCCCACAAAACACACTTTAAATAATCTTTGCTTCATTTCAAATATTTTAAAATTCCTTTATCCATTTATTCTGCACTTTGTTTTTATCTGAAAGCAGGCTGTGGAAGTTATGATCTGGAACTGCGCTCGAGAGAGGAAACATGCCTAGGTTTTGGGGCAGGGACAGAGTTGAGCTCATTTAAATAGCCCTGTCACTTTGCTTCTAAATCCAAGATAATTCTATTTTAAGTATAGGCTGTGCTGACACAAAACCAAGGTTGGCTAGCATCTATCTCCAATCTGGGCCTTACATATTTCCCCTCTTTAGGTTACTTCTACTTTACTAGGTCAGCAGACTCTTAACCAAAAGCAATGAGATTTTTAGGCAGCTGCAGCACACCTTGCTTAGGTGTTGAGTGACTCTGGTGAAGACTGCAATATTGACAGATCAAAATCAATCGATAGCAGCTAGGGAAAATATTGGGGTGGGGAGGGAGGTGAATCTTAGTCTATACCTTATGCTGCTTCTCTGCAAGTGAATAGTTAAGGCCTGCAGAATAAGACCAAGCCTCAAGACACATTGCATTCCCTTAGTCATTTGTGTGGGCAAGATCTTCTCCAGAGCAGCGTATTGCCAGTGTTTAACATGCATAGGGTGTGCGTCCACATCGATTTCTGACACACTTGTATGCAAATCATGTGGTCCGTAAGAGTACATAGTGAAGTGACCATTCAAAATCTGCAGATGAGAGCACAGTTCTCTGGCAATCTGCTGATGAAACGTGTTTCATGTTAAATGCAGATAGCTTCAGGTGATGTTAAATGTGGGTGTGACGTTTGCTGGGAGCAGCCAGTGTTACATAAAGGTAATTCCTAGTTCTGCCAGATTATTCTGAAGATCAACAAATTTAAACTAATAAAAACAGTGCTCCTGAGTGGTATGGGCATAATGGTTTTGAACAACTTATTTTGAACAAATTTCTCCATCTGTTAAACTCAACTTCATGTCTTTCCCACATTGAATTTAGTCCAAAAAAGGCTATCAATGTTGATCTCTCCACTGTCACAGGATACAAGGATGGCAAGCTCCCTGTGATCTCTAGTACTCTGTTTGTGTCTGTTTCCAAGAGCTGCACACCCACAGAGAGGTGAAAAACATCAGCACCGCCACTCTGGGCATCACAAGGGTCTGTTTGGAAACATTTGTAAGTGGAATTAGGACCTGTGGAAAAAACCCTCTCTTGATCAAAGGGGCACGAAATAAGTACTACAGTACATTGAAGCAATGCAAGTTTGTCTCAGTTCTTTCAGACAACCTCCTAAAAATCCAATGCCCCCTTTCTAGATAAAAGGACCTTTTCCTTCCCTCTTCACCTTTTTTGCTGTATTCTAATATAAAGCATTAACTAAAATAAATAAATTATTAACTAAATATGGTATTTCACCTTTGCATTTGCATTGGAGTGCCAGGGCTAAGCACCTTTCTCATACTAGATGCTATGCACTAAGTCAGACCCTTAACACAGAGAATATGTGGTCTAAACAAAATAAGTGAAGGAGAGTGGCTTGTAAAAGTAGATATTTTTATCTCTATTTTATATAAGACCACAGAGGCCCAGAGAGATCTTCAGGTCAGCTTGACAGTCTGTACCAAGACAAACTTCAACCTGTCCCTACTCCTAAAGGCTTCAAGTACTTTAGACTTAATATTAGATATACATAGGAGACATGTAGATCTGAGTGACTGTCCTTGCAGATGCTGTTATTGTGAAACATGTGATGAGCTCTGTCTGGTGCATTTCTCCAGGTACAGGTCAGTCCTGATAAATCACTTCACCTCTAGAAGACGGTCTGTAGTCAGGCTGCTAGTATCTTTTGCTTTTAATAGGAAAGGAGGACACAGTTCCCTAGGGCACAGTGTCCAACACACTTCACTATGAGAACGAATTACATAGAATAAACCAATTTTTTTTTCCTAAAGGAATTATTAGGACCAATAGTCACATTAAAGTGGCTAAACATTTCTCTTTGCATTTTGGGACAAGGAAGGGGTTTTTTTAGCCTTTCTTGTACAGCTACAGACTTTTTAGAGGCTGCTTGTGTGGGTTATGTTACTGTTGCTTGTCTTGTGGATGTTACTGATGCTCTTGGATCTGAGTTCAGGGCTCCTTTCTGTAAGGTGTCATACCCCTAGGGCTAGGAATAGAGCTTGTGCTGCAAAGCCTGGTTAGAAAAGAGCAGAGTGATAAGAACCTTTATCTGTCACTCCCATTTGACAGACAGACAAGAAGTCCCAAAAGACTGAAAGCGGTGGTGACTTATGATGAAGCAGGCAGAAAAAGAGCTGATTTTCTATAACAACTACAATTCCTATTAAGATCTTTATAGATTCAGTTTAAATGATTTAAACTTAAAAGATTTATTTAATTTGTTTTATTGTAGCTGAAGATACTCTTCTCCCCTTATCTGCTTCTTTATTGCCTCTATCAAGTAGGCCCACGAGTCTGTTGCTGTGCCACAAACTGAATGCACATCTCACATATTCCAGGCTTGGGCATTAGTTTTGGTACTTCAGGTTAGTGTCTGGGCAGATGAGACTGTAAAATGCTTCAGTTGAAATAGTTGGCAGTGATTGCTAATCGTGGTAACTTCTACTGATGAATTAGAGAACTTCCTACCAAATAACAATTAAAAATAAGTGCATTTTTTCCAGATTATTGTAATGCTCTTGGTTTAGGCCATATTGTAAAAGTTATCTCATTCATTTAAGATCTTCCTAGGATAAATTTCTGGATTGGTTTTATCTCTTCTGAGCCACAGTTGGACTGTATTGATACTGTCTCTCCAGAGACTCCTCACGTAGACAAATGTATTTCTTTATTTTGGTTTTAAGCTACTGTTTCTTTGCTGCTGAAATGAATTATTCTCCGCCTTGCTTTGTGCCATCATTCTAGTGGAGGAAACATTTAAAATGATGAGACTTGACTGTTTTATTATGTATCTGCAGCTTTTTTATACTTACCACTTTTTACTATGGCCCAACATTGGAGTCTTAGATTGTTACTTGATGGGACAACCTGTATTCCTTTGGCTTCAGGCCCTTCCCCTGCACTGCTGGTTTTAAGTACATAACCTATGCAGCCATTTTAAGGACCTTCTAGTTACCACAGTTTTAAAGCCATCTCTCTTTGCTAGACCTATTCTTTCATCCTATAGCTTGTCATATGTTCATCCTAATTTTTATGTTGGAAGGCAGTAACACAAATGTGCTGAGAGCTACACCTGTCCTTCTCATACTCTCCTTTGCTCTACCTTCTGCTTTGTTCCTCAACAAACCAAATGCTTAAAACATCAGTCGCCAAAGGTAAATAAAGACCAGGATATCTTGCTAATTCTTCAATATCTGCATATACAGGGGAGATTTCTCAAAGCGTTTTTACTTTGCTTATATGTTTTCTCTTTTTTTTTTTCCATGGTGAGTGTTAGATCAGCTGATCATGGGTGACTTTCAGCCCAAAAAAACACAGCCTGGTGAGCAGAATGTACCCTGTTTGACTTTCAGCTCATAATTCTGCCCTCCCCACTGTGACACACACATCTTATTCTTTGCCAAGTAAAGAACAGTTTTCACTTAAGATGAAAATAAGTGAAATGGTAATGGCAGAATGCCAAAACTTGCTGTTTCTGCTTTTTGTGCAATAACCGTGCACAGTTGTATTCTGGAGTCTGATGGGAACAATAGTACAGCTCTGTGCAGGAGAAATGCATGTTGTTAAGTGATCAAAGAGGGGAAAGAAACTGATTATGTAAACCTGGAACAAAAATAAAGAGGATGCTTTTTAATATAAGGTCAAAGTAATTAAATGCTCAGTTAGAATAGCCTTTGTCATTCACTTAATCTGTGAGAGTAACTGTATTACTTATCTTCAGTGTCCTCTCTGCCTGCTGCTTTAAGGTGACTTATGAGCCATGACCATATTTAAAACACTTTTGTAAAAGTGATTGTCACAAAGTCTTTTGCCCACAGGTACTTCCAGCTGCACCTAGGACACCTTGGTAGCTTCACCCCTGAACTGTAGAAAGGTGTGGTGTTAGAAGCCCTGGTGTGGTCCCCTCTCACAAATGGGGACATGCAGGAGTCAGCTTACCTTTGAAAAATGGGGAAGCAAAATCTAAATGACAAAATGCTGTCATTGCACTGAGTGCTGTGCAGAGCTGTCATAGGGAGGTAGTGCCCTCCACTTAGCGTGGCAGGCACGGTGCAGAGAGCTAAGTGCAGTAGCATTTCTGCTAGCACTCCTCTAGAAAACTGCTGCCTTCCTGATGAGAGGTGGGCTCTCCTCTCT
>NW_010320898.1:17116-19626 GCF_000700745.2 Antrostomus carolinensis | reverse complement strand
TCCTGGGGCAGGGGCTGAATTAAATTGTGAGGAATATTGCTAGAAATGGGTGCTGCACTTGCATTTGAATCCCCTAGCATGAATGTGTATAGATAGGCAGGTGGCCTTCGTCTACTACCACAGTATGTGGAACTGAACTTGTCTGGGGATGATGTAAAATCCATCCCTTCTCTCCAAAAGTGGCTTCAATTATTACTTCTGACTTGTACAGAAAAGAGCAAATTACTTTCTTCTCTTTCCTGGAGAATTGACATGAGCCTGCTAAGAAATTCAATAGAATGATTTTGAGTTTGTCAAGGACTGGCCTCTACCATAAGCCTAAGGATTGAACTGTACGGAGATGGGAACTCTCTTCAGACCTTGCTGAATAACTGAGAGCTGGGTTCACAGAATAATTTGGACAAAGGGACCTGGGGAGGTCATTTGATCCAAGCTTGGCTGCAAGGTGTTCCTAACATTCGTAGTTCAGGTTACTCGAGGGCATCTGTTCTGCAGTCCTCCTAGGATGTGTGAACATCTTTGGTTCAGTTTATTTCTATCAATGTGTTTTTGTGATTCAAAAATTAAGTGCAATGAACTTCAAGTGGAGTCTCATTTTCAAGGTTCAAAATTTTTAAAAAAGGAAAAGATTTTCTGATAAGCTTTTAACTGAAGATTGAAGTATTTAGGAAATAGTACAGAAACTAGATGGGTTTGAACTGAAGAAACTTCAGGTTGTGGTTTCTTCTGCAACCAAAACAATTATCTAAGATTAGCAAAAGGCTTTGACCAAACCATACCAACATTTTTCAGAAAAAGATTAATAATTCAAAGGAGAGAGGGGAAAAAAAAAACACAACAAACCTCCACTGCAATCCCCTTCAGTGTTTATCTTGAATTTCATGAGAATCTTGCTACACAAAGTAGCAGTAAATTTGAGTTGCTTTTATCTTATATGACAAAACTAATCCACTATCTTAAAACTCCAATTGGATCTTATACCAATCCACCTTTCAACAGCTTTCCATTCAAAAGGATGTGCTCATGAAAATGATTCTCTGGGGCCTCTAGCAATTCCATGTGTTGATTTACTTCAGTTTGACTTCTAGCTTAGTTTTCTTTGAAGTTATACCTTTGATTTTTTTTTTTTTTTACTCTTAAGTGTGATCACATTCCTGTCACTTAGAACTTCAGACACTTTCATGAAATTTCTGCTCTTGATGACAAAGAGGAAGATGTCAAAACTCCAGAAATATGACTCTGGGAAATTTGGGTTTAATGAATTTCTTTAGTTTGTCTGATATCCTGCTGCTTTTTGACAGAATACCTCTGGCTTTGTACATTAAGAAGCTTTGGTGGTAATAGTGGTAAAGAATGGTTTTATCCCTTTTGTAGAGATGAACAGGACCGAGTTTTCTTGGCATGCTCTAATTCTCCCGAGGGCATTACAGTAATCCTCACATTTGTCACTTGTCTGTACTATAGTAGCCTCCTTAGGGGGACCATGACTCCATTATGCAGAGTGGTTTTCATGCAGAGGTAAAGAATAGATAGCTATTCAGTTGGTGATCAGCATAAGTAGGAGACATAACAGGTGGCCCAGAGTTTGATATGAGTATGGTGCTGATGGTAAAAAGCAGCATTTCCAGCCCACCTTCAGTGTAGCCAATGGGAACTGTCTTGATAACATGCAAAAAAAAAAAAAAAAAAAGTGGTCCTAAAAGATGTTTTCTGATCTAAATCTTGCTTAAGGGAGAAGTTTTCTGATTACCTTGGATTACAGGTGGTGTTAGTCTGTAAAAGCAGGTACAATGTTCAGTGCTGCCTTAAGTTCTCTGCTTTAGTTAGATTAGTACAAATAATGTAACTGATATTAATTAAATGTACTTTCTTTCTTGTTGGTAATTCTGTAGCCTGTCTCTGGAAAGAATCCCATAGATGTTCACTGGCTGGACAGAGACTGCATCTCTGTTGCACAAAGCCCTCTGATTATCCCACCTTGGAGTAATGTGTGGTCCCAGGTTTGTGAGCTGAGCTGGCAGGGATGAGCAGGTGTGGGAAGTGCTTTGGCTGCTCCCATCCTTATTTCTTTAAGATGGAACTGTTGCAGGCAGCAGCACCATGACAGGGTGGCCCCCCTACTGAAGACCAGCTTAGTCTGACCCCAAGTTCTTTGGGTCAAGCCCTTACAACCCTCAAAAAAAGTTATATATATATATATATATATAAGCATGTGGGTGGCTGCAGTTTCTTTCATTGTGCCCTGAAAGCAAACCTTGCTCAAATCACAGGTGAAGTAGATTCCTGAAACTGGCTGCTTTGTGCTTGCTGCCTTCATCGCTGGCTCCCAAAGGAACTGCTGGGCCTTGGAAAGGGTCTGTCTGGGGCAGGAATGTGTGGAAGATCAGTGTCTTGCCATACACTGATGTCTGGGCTTGATCCTCTTTGAGGCCAAGAAAGAGTTTTGCTCCCAGCAACGGCTGTTCAGCTCCTGGCAATGGGGGAGGCAGGTGGGGGCTCCTGTGTGCGGG
>NW_010320898.1:3147-17077 GCF_000700745.2 Antrostomus carolinensis | reverse complement strand
GTGGTTACACAGATGAAGGCTAGGTTGTGGAGAGAGAGACATGGGGGGCATCTCCACAGCCCTTGCACCCACTTTGCTCTGCTCTGTAGTGGTGGGGACAAGGGGTACCCACAGTATCCCAACTGTATGCCAATTTATAACAACTTTGGTGTTAAAAATGCCAAATTGTAGCCTGAAGCTCATTTTTACAGCCAAGTTATAAATCTTGAAAGTAAGGATTTGTAACAAAACCACTGGTACAATCTTGAAGCTCAGCAGTGCTAGTGGCAGCTGCTTCTGTGGTGTGGTTTGAAAAAATAAGTGTGTGGAATAGCTTGTGTTAATTACTCTTAAACCTGTTAGTGTGTTATGCCTGGCAAACCCTGAGCAGCTCAGTTTTCTCTGTGACAGAGGGATGGTTTAGTTTGGGGTTTACTTTTTTATAGAATCCAAACAAAGAAAAGATTAGACACTATAATGATTTCATGGTTTAAAATCTCTGTGCTAGAAACAACCTAATTAAATTCCTGACATCATCAGTTTTGTTAGTAAATAGTAACCATGGATGCGGAAGTCTTGCATCTCATTACATTCAGCATAGGGTTTCAATACAAGAGCCATTAGCTCTTGGTGGTGTGGAAGTGTAAAAACAAAGGGAAAGTATGGGACACACTTTTTTTTTTTTTCTCCCATTGATCCAGAACAGTCCTAGGAGAATATTTGTAATTAATTAGCAGGGGTTTAATGTAGGGCAGTAGGTCACAGGTTTTCTCTAGTGAATTTAGTAAATGGCAGTGTATTGCACAAGATAGAGGAGACAGAATATATAAAAATTACTCAAACTCCAGGAAATAAGTAGTTATACAGTGTAGTTAACAAGAAAGTACATATTTTATACTGACTCATGAGAGTATTTATATGAATGTACATCTCTGTCTCAGAAACAATGCAATCCAGATGCATAAATCACTACACCTCTCTTAATGTGGTTAAAAAAAATATTTAGATTTACTTAGTTAAGTGGTGACAGCACTGCATGTTTAAGCAAGGGTGAATTAGCATGCAGACAGCAAACATGGGCAGAAGGGAAACAGACTTTCTCATAAAGGAGCTGGTTGGAATTACTCAATGCCACTATTTACAGGAGATGTACTAGTTAGCACTTAATTTCAATACAAACAACAAACAAATGATGTTCAGTTACCAGGGTTTGACATAAAACTGGTGTCTTCAAAGGAAGTGAGGCTGATTCAATGGAATTAGAACAGATTCTGCTTTGGACTTGTGAATAAATTGGTACAATGTGTCTGAAAGCCACTATGCAGTATATTTGTCCACTCTGTAGGCTCCAGTTCTGCAGCTGAGAGGATTTGTGCTCAGCCTTGCAAGTAGTGATAGTGGTTTCAAAGCCAGTAACAGGCTCCTCAATGAGCATATATTCAGATGTCTAACAGATTTTAATTTTTATGTTAATAAATGAGCTCATGTTATTGTTAAAGGTGCATTACAGATTGATTTTTAGCAAAACTCCAAATATATGTGACAATCACATGAAAAAATAACAATACAAAAGCCATAATAAAACCCTGTTCAGATAACAATGACTTACTGTGTGTCACCAGTTTCAAAAGGGAGGTTTGCTTTAAAAACAGGGGCACAACGCTGATCACCTGTTTCTTGCCATTCTTCCTAACGGTTCTGTGGGAAGGGGGTTCTTTCAGAAACTCAGGAAGGTTCAGCTGGAGCTGCAGTGGGACATACCCTTCTTCCTTAGGAACAGATGAACACTGTGCAACTTCCTGTTAAGTGGCAACACCCAATGCCTTTCTTTTAAGGAAAATGGGAACATCTGAGATTGTGGCACTTTCCCATGACTTTTAACAGGTGTTGGATCCAAAGCTGTTCTGAGATTCCTTGTACACAAACCAGTTTTCAAAAGACTGTGGGTGTTTCTCCCATTGTGTAGAATTCCTTTACTGGTCTATGGAGTCAGAGTACACTTTGTGAGTAAGGATGTCTTAGAAATCTAGGAAAGTACAACCTTTTTAATATGTAAAAGGGTTTTCAGAAACTTCCTGTTCTTTAGGAATGTTTTAACTGTCAGTGAATGGAAGAAAAAGACAAACAGGAAAAAAAATGTTTGTAGCTTTGATAGTGCAATATGTTAGGGGATAAAGGGGCCTGTATTGGAAGCTGCTATCAATCACAGTGTACCTAGCATATAATACTGCTCTGAGACCTCTTAAATGTGGAACTTTGTGCAATAAATCCATTCCTGCAACATGTTTATTCCTTTGTTACATTTGTGGGAAGCAGAGATTTCATTGCATATTGTGTATAGCAATGCATAAAATCCATATTTATAATCTTGCTGTATATATTCCACATGTTTGAGCAACAGTGTATTAATCTGTTATATGGGTTTATTCTTTGCAACCAGGTTCTCTTTTAATGAGAAATTTCAGTGTCCCTGGAGAAATAATGAAAATAAGTACTTGGTATTTCTTTTTAAAAAATTTATTGGTATATCACGTGTTTTATGTCATCTTGGTGCCCACAAAAGGACTTACTAGATGTATTGGGGAAATTACATGTCTGTGCTGCTAACCTTAAAGCATTGTTAAACAAATTTATTGCTGAAATTAATAGTCATTACTTGAGAACTGTCTTTTTATTAGTAGAAATTCTGTCCTATTTCTAACGCAAAACTTGACTATATCAGCATGGTTTTCATCATCCAATTGGAATAAGTCTTATGAATGGAGGTGTCTTTTCTTTTATATAGTTTTTAGTTCATTAGCTAAAAGAGAAACTAGAGAAGATCTGTCTTTTGAAAGGCAAACTTTATTTTGTTGTAACTACAAAAAAGGTGAAAAGAAACAAAGAAATTGGTGGTGGTATCTAAATGGGAGATGTGATTGAACTTAAAAGTCTTTTCCAACCAAAATGGTTCTATGATTCTATGCTCAAGAATTCATGCATAGCATTCTGCTAGAAATACTGATATTTAGGGGTTTTTTTAAAATATGGAAAAGTATTTTCTTGTTAAATGACTAAATAGCAGTAAAAGACTGTGTTTAAAATATGAAGTTTATAGTACCAAAAGCCTTGACTCTTGTCCAGTTCTGCTTCTGTTGATATTGACTCTATTATTCAGCTGGCAGTGAAGTGGATTGATAGTTGAGGCCAGACTGGTTATTGCACAGAGAAACAAAAAAATCTGATTCAGATGATTAGTTTAGTCAGGAAGTGTTGAGGGGTAAATGCATCCTTCTCCAGTTGCTGCAATAATTGAAAGAGGATTGTGGTCCTTGGAAGATGCAAGTTTTTTTACAGCTTGAATATTTCTGCTTATGAAATACTTAGAACTGGCTTTGCCTTTTTAATAGTGAGTTTTATGTTTCTATTTGAACTTTTCCCTCCCCTTGGAGCTTTGCCCTAACTTGCTGAAATCTTACATTTCATGTGGAATTCCTACCCTTTTTCAGGTGGAATTCTAAATTAGTGACAGTGCCTTTTCCTGCAGGGTGCTTCCTAGCAGAGAGGCTCCCTCTGAAGAGGGCAATTACCTGAAAACCAGAAGCAGCTCTTGTGTGCCTGTTTCTGACAGCTAATTGCAATTCCACAGTTGCCCAGACCCATGCAAAGAGACCTCTGTGCTCTACCAAAACAGTTTTTTCTTCTTGTAGTCAGATAGCAATAAGGATGTGAGCTGGTTCTCTTGGCTCTGGCAGTTTTAGTAAACTCCACTGCCCTTCCCCAGGGGAATTTGGAATGCAGATTTATGATGAATATAGCAAGGGACACAGGAGGGAGTCATTTGTATGATTTCTCTGCTGCAGTGAACAGCTGTGTAAGTCCTGATTGTAAATTTCTGTATATTTCCACCTTTCTCTTGCTATGAAACAAGTACTAGGAGGAAAAAAGTCTTTCCAGAAAGGAAATAAAACTAGGAAAAACCATTAGCAATGTGCATTATCTGCCATTCCTGTTTCTGGTAAGATGTTTCCCTGTGATAGTTTAACTTGGCTGGCAGCCAAACAAGATGCAGCCACTTGCAGCCCCCCAACCCAGGGAACTGGGGAGAGAATTGGAGGGGTAAAGGTGAGGCGACTTGTAGGTTGAGATAAGAACAGTTTAATAATTAGAGTAAAAATAAAATTAAAATAATAAGAATAATAAGAGTAATAATGATAACAGAGTATATGTGAGTGATGCAGAGTACAATTGCTCACCACCCGCTGATAAAGATCCCAGAGGACTGAAAAGGAACCTGAAACAGAAATCGCAATCCTGGAAAAGTGAGCCCGAGTGATTCCCGAGAGAATCCCCCCCTTTCTAGTCAGCCCCCGTTAATATGCTAAACATGACGTGATATGATATGGAATATCTTATTGGCACATCCAACTGTCAGTTCTGGGTTTTACTGACTACTGCACTTTTCTCCACTTCCCCCTTCCACTCCTCTCTTCTTGGAAACATTGTTCTCATAACAATCCTTACTGAAACCAAAACACAGGGCTTTCTAGCTACTAAGAAGAAAATTAACCCTATCCTAGCAAAAACCAGGACATTCTCTCAAGCACATTTTTCTGGATAGTTTTCTAGGCTGCTCTGATTTTTCATCTCTCCTATTTCCTATCACTGTTCTCCTTTCTTCAAAATCACTGAGGTGCTGAGGAAAAAAAAAAAAAAGCGAGTGCCCCACTGATGTATTTCACGTATGAGGAACAGAAAGGAGGACCCCTTTTGGCTGTGAGCTTAACATGGTACTGAAGAGAATGGGAAGAGTAGAAAAAAAAAGGAATTTGTCAAGTTCTTGTAGCCGTTGTGGGAAGGGCTTTCTGTAGGGGCTTGCTCTATAGGAAGAGAGTCTCTTTAAGTCAAATTGCAATCTCTGATGTGTTATTGCTACCAGATGCTATTAGACACTGACAAGTTGGGCAAGTTTTCCTCCTCTGACACCTCTGTGTAAGCATCTGCTCAGTTCTTCTGAATGAATTTACTGAATGAAGTCCACAGGAAAATTCCTGGTGGTGGAGTGCAGTGTAACTTTGAAGTAACACCACCCCTGGTAATAACAGGTCACCAAAAATAGGGTGGAGGGGGAACAAACTTGTGTTCCTGTCTCTTGTAGTTAGGAGCTCAGTCCTGTAAGGTAGATTGGATATTTTGGAGGTGGGGCTGTCTTTTGACTTCTGTGCTGAGCTATGAGAGATCAGAACAGGCTTGCCAAAACCATGTTTCATTGTCCTAGCTCACCTGTAGATCCCTGTGTGCATGATGGTAGTGATGCAGATCAACCAATGTGATAATGAATTACAGCTAAGGCAGCCCACACCCACTGCACAGCCACATCGTGCTTTTGAGGAATCGCATCAGCTTTTTGCATTTACGTTTAGTTCAGAAGAGGGGTTGGGAACTGGCCCAGAGAGAAATCTCAACTTGCTTAAGGCTGTAACTGTCAAAGGTAGATCATCCAAAATGTTGGCCCTAAGACAAAGATGACAGCAGTTGTCTTTACTCAGGAGGAAATGAAATGTAACAGCCTGCATGAGTCATGCATTTTTAGTACATCAGCTTTCACTCTATTGCCAGAAAATATACTGACTACATGGGATTTTGTCTGTCTTAAGTAAAGACATATTTGAAAGCTCTGGCAATGAAAGGGCTAACATACCAGACTGTAGATGCTATTGTTCTCTCCAAGCACCTCATCGTTTTTACTTGGTTCTTCCTCTTGTCTGTCTTCTGCATTTCGTTCCGTTTTAGATGTTAGTACGAAAGGGCCTCTAAACATCAGAAAATAGATGGTCAGTGTTATTTTGAATGGTGCCAAAATGAACCAGCTGTCTATTTTCAACGGTTTAGCTCTGGTTTCCCTGTCTCACCCACCTTTAAAAGGGTGTTCCTTCTCTGTGCTTACCCTTATGTGAATGCTGCTCTGTACAAAACATCTGGCTACTTGTAACTCACTGAAGCATTTTCCCTTATTTTGGTGAAAAAATAAATAATTTCTGTATAGCTCCTACATCACATGCTCATGAGTCCTGTCATCTGTCCCTGCAGAGTCACAGGTAGCCAAGATCTCGTTCTGTGATAGCTATTTTCAGACAAAATTTTCTGAGTACTTATGTGACTTGGTAAGTGTATAATGGATCATTGAGAAAGGAGAGAACTGATTGTATCAAACACTTTGGAAAATTCTCTTAGCAAAATAAAAACAGGAGGAAAAACTCATTTTGGGTAGCAAAACAGTCACAGGTGAAACCTGGATCAAACTTTTGCTTTTAACTAGTATTTTTTTTCAAGTCATTATCTTTTGGGATTTAAAATCCAAGCTGCCCTCTCACATTAGATGATACCAGGGAAATTACAAAAGGTTGATATCACACTATAAACGTGACCTTTTTTAAAACATAGCCCATGAAGACTCATAGTTTGATGATCAGGTTGTTTCAAAGAACACTGCAAGAACAATGCTAAATCATTGTAAATAATTCCAATATTAAAGGTTCTGCACATGAAAAAATTGTATGCCTCATAAAAAAGATCGTATACCAGATGGAGTATTAGGGAAGATTTTTCAAAGGCTCATTAGTCAACTAAAGCAACTCTCCTGTTTATTCTCACTTTGTGCCTTTGAAAATATCCCCAAGGTGCAGTTTTCTTACTTACAAAGCAGCTCTGTATGAGGTTAATTATTGCCTTGCAAGAGGCAGGTTAAGGTGGACATTGATGCGAATCAGCTGTCTGTGAATACTCTTTAACACGATGTACTTTGACTAGAACAGTTAGATTTTTCTCCATGCACCACATAAAAAATAATACATGAGTTTGAGCTCAGAATATTCTTTCTTTGGCACAAACAGTATATAAAGCCTGATTAATAGTGGTTCTATACAGTCTTATGCTTCTTGCATCTAGTGCAGATATCTGTGTGTAAAATCTGGCGGAGAGGGACATCAGATGGATTTGTAATGGTCTCTGAAGGGTCTTCGGCTCCATAAGCCAGTTAATGGATTGCACACAGCCATATGCAGCATTTCCATTTCTTATGGCTATAATGGAATAATAGTTTTCATTTAATAACCAACCCAAGTATAATTCAATACAAAGACATACTATATTCCATTTTAGTAAATGAAGCATGCCACAGCTTAAGTGGCATATCAGAGTTAAAAAAACTCTACATTTTCCTTCACGAAGAAGCTTGCCACATATCAAGATCTTTAAGTGCAAATTCTGGTTGTGAGTATACACTAGGTCCTAGTACCTAGCTCACTGATGACTTTCATGACTTCATTTTAGCTAAATTATTTGTTTCTTAAACTCATAATTTAAAGGCTAAATTCTTGCATACTGACTTCACACACAGTGCAGTGCCACTGCAGTCAGTGAGGGGAGCTGTGGCTGACATACTGCCTGGTAGAAGTGTATAAACCCCACCCAAAAACCTCTAGGACCCTCAGTTCAGGATGAGGTCCTGCCAGTGAGCTGGAACTACTGCCTTGGAGGCCAAAGATTCCTCTAGATTTTTCCCCAAGGACCAGTCTGAAAACAAAGCAGAAAGTGGGTGTCATCCTTGTGAGTTACAGCATGGCACAAGCCTTTGTCTCTGTATGGTCAGAGGTGAGACACATACAGGAGTGTCAGGCCACAGCAGACCTGTCCCAGAGCTCACTGGTGTCACGGGAGCTTTGCACTGGTTTTGAGGAGTCTTGAATCAGGCACATGGTTGCCACTAGGCAGACAAATCCTGATTCATTCAACTCTCCAACCATGTGAAGAACTTGAGGAGGGCAGGTTTTGTGTCTTGGGGCCCGCATTTGTTCCAGATTTACTGTGCAGGGCAGAAAAACCACTTATAAGTAGCCCTGGACTTGTTTCTGAAGGAAAAAAAATGAGCTGTGTATAATTGGTAGTGCTATCACCACTGAGTAATCTGTACTTCAAAGTCAAACAAAGCTCACCTGTTACCTGGTGAAATATGGGTGAGATTTATCCTCAATTTTGTCACTAAAAAGTGCCTGTAAGAAATCCCAGCAGTTGGTGAGAATAGATGGCTAAGATTTGAGCTATGGCTCTATGGACCTGGAGTCCTCCAGGGACCATCACAAATCTCATTATGTCTCACAAGTGCTTGATTTGTGCAGATGATGCTCTGATTTAGCAGAAAGAGGCATATAAACTCATGTCGCCAGCAGCCTCTATTGGCGTCATAGATGCAGAGGCTCAAGAGAGTACGTTATTCCAGCAAATGTCAGCATTAATTTATACTTGCTCAGGGCTCATCTCCTTTTTCCTACAGACTCTTGGAGAACAGAGATTACAGTCATGTGCATGAAAATTTCAATGTCTAGCAGACGAAGCCAGGACAGCAGACTGACCTCCAAGCAGAGATGTTTTATCACTGCTTGTTAGACATTCTCTTAATGGAAGCACCGTGAAACTTGTTTCACTGTGAAGATGCAGAGATGCCCTCTCAAATGAGTTGCAATTTAAACTGCCGATCCACTGGCAAGAACCACTAATACAGACCTGTTGCAATAGGGTGGGGAAAAAATTTACTTAAAACAGTAGACTTTGATAAGAGTTAGTGATGCAGTAGGAACGGAGATAAGGAGTCAAATTCCCCTGTGTCACTTATATGAAGAATTGCAGTGACTGCTCTGGTACTCATGGACAAAACCAACAGGGAAAATTCTGTGCTGATGCACAGATTTAACTGAGCTGTTGCATTCAAGCCCTCTCACTTTGAAAAACACTTTTCAGCTCCAGGATTTCTTCATGCATTAGATCTATAAGTCACTTTATGGTGTAAGACAAAACAGCAAAAGATTACTTTCAGTATTTAACCAAAAGAAATCAGTTTTTAAATATAGTTGTTAAAAAAATGCAGTGGTACATCTAACATTTAATGTAAATTAAAATGTAGCCAAGTGCAGATTTCTTCTCCAGAATTCTCCTTTTTGGAAATTTTTATCATAGACTCTTCAGCAATGAGATCTTTAGCCAAGTGTGTTTGTCTAAAACTGACAACACTGAATGCCTGTTGGAAAAAGCTCTTTTCAACATGTATTTTTTATAAATAGCATATTTTAAACAAATGCATTTCAAGCTGCATAAGCAAACTTCCCCGGCATATTTCAGCAGGGTCTTGTGCCTGTTGTGCTATTGCTGTTCCAGCCGCCGGGCTACCAAGCTGCTCCTTGCCCTTCATTATGAAGTGGACTAGGATTGTAGTATAGATTCAACATCTGGAAGTTAGACTTAGTGAAATGTGGTGCTTTTTTCATGTCTGTCAGTTTGTTTCTCTCTCCACTGCAGCTTTTACTGGTAACTGATGGTCTATCTCCATGCCAGCATTTTTTAATGCAATCCTCCCCTACAGCAGACCCAGTGGGTCTCTTTATGTGAGTCTTGGATGACTTGTGCTGAGTAGCTTTGCAGAGGCTTTTACCCAAAAGTGTTAAGGCAAGCTGATGGCTGTCCAAAGACTGAGTTGCCTGCCTCATTTGACCACCACCTGCTCTGTGGAGCTGAGCTTGAATAGTATTCTTGGCACAGGTTTGGGCAGGATTTGACTTCAGGGAATGAGGCAAGTTTGTGTATGTTAAATAAGTTCGAAGGCATGTTCTTAGGCTAGAAAATATAATTACACAGCAGCTGGTCCACTCTAATACCTTTCATATAATGACAAAAGTTATCTTCAGGACGTAGTTGGACTCCCTACTGGTTGTTGGTGCTGATGATGCGGTGTGTGCTGTCTGGAGCATGCTTTGATCAAGGGAGGTACTGGCTGCATGGTAAACTTCAAATAGGTGTATTGTTGGGTCCCCTGATGTAACACCTGCAACCAAACTGTGGGAGAAAAGTGATTCTCGTGCCATGGCAAGGGCTTCCCATGGGAGCCTGCGTTACCACCAACATCAGGGTTTGCAGGTGAGATGCCATGAGGCTGGCAGCAGTCTTAGAAGTTTGGTCCTAGCACCCTTTGCAGGTGTCAGATGCCAGGAAGTCAGGAGCTAAAGGCGCATGTGCTAATCCATAAACTAACATAAGCAGGTGAAGTGAGCCTGCCATGCCATACATGAGCGTGGTGGCAATCAGCGTGCTCTTGTCGTAGCTGCAGGAAGGGTCATGCTTTTTCACTGGAATCAACCTGTGTTATGCTGGAAACCCAGAGCCCTCTCCTCCTCCCTTTCCTGTGCTCCTTCTAGACATAATCCCCAGGTACTGCTGCAGTCATCCAGCCCCTCTTGCTGGGTGGCAGCTGCAGAAACTTGTGCCTGGGTATATTTGCCCTGATTTAACCCTGGGTTTGCATCCTTCATACCCTCCTTGTGAACGGAGGAGGTACTACTATTTTATGTGATGCAGCATGTGGAGACTTGCACTCAGACACACAAAAATTTGAAAAGGTCTGAAAATACACTAGTGATGTGTGGGAATAGCAGCAATATGTTTTCTGGCTGTATGTTTGTTCTCATTAGAGAGATTTACATCACACCCCGACGAATGCTGCTGTACCAACTAAGTAGTACAGTGGTTCTGAGCTATAAAGTTTTGCTACAAAGCTAAACAAGTGAACAAGTATTCTGAGGACAGAAAATGGTGGCTAGTGGGAACAGTACTGTGAGGTGTCAGAGGAACTTGTTTATTTTTGATAAACTAGTTTATATTCTGGGATGCTTTTTCTCATGTTGATAAAGTGTCAGTCTTAGCTGTGAGCTTTGCTATTTACGACCTTTCACATAAAGTTGCAAGGCAAAAAGGAAAGATAAACAACTTGAATAATACAATTAAGGCAAACTCAGAATTCAGTCAGAGACACCAGTGTTAAGTAAATCATTTCGTGGAAACAGCTATTTGAAAATACAGTGGCATCACTTACAGTACAATTGGCAATTAGTTTTAATTAACTTCAAATTCTGACACATAGTTAAAAATCATCTTTCTGAGTGCCCAGCTAGACAAATTAAAGTTGGGCCATTCTGTCTTCCTAGAAAAGCTATTACAAGTATTATAATGATGCTATTCACACTTCTATTGTAAGTATTATGTCATCTTTTAAATTTTTTTATGAAATAGTGCTTTTGTAAGATGAACTTGTTTTGTACCAAAAGCCTTTGAATAAGGGCACTATTTTCCAAGAATAACAGATTGAATTTTTAGAAACTCTTTTGAATTCATTAACAAAGTCCAACATTTTGTGATTTTTACCTGTCAGGGAAGAAACAGGCAGGAGTTTTTGTATGGGTATCAGAAATTGCAGGCAGCCTTTGATACCTATTTTTTGGGTTAAATCTGGTACTTTAAATGTGATGCTGTACATCTGTCACTATGGAAGCCCTAAGGATCAGTTCTGTGGGTGGTAGGGGGGTAAGGCTGTTTAGCACTACAACTGCTTGATGGGGCAGGGATGTCCTGTCACAGCCTGCAGTAGAGCCCACATATCCCTCAGTCCTGTCCGTCTAGCCTGTTGGACCATTCTGGAGAGAAACAAAGACTTTCTATAAATGTTCTCTTACAACACATTTTTATGAAGTTCAATGTTTTAAGAGAAAGGGGTACTCAGAAGTGTCCCACCAAGAACTGAAAGGCAGTGATGGTCACCCTTACAATATCAGTAGGTTCCTGCTAATGAGGCATCTGTCTGGTTGCCCCTCTGGGCCTGCCTGCACCCTGTAGGAAAGGCAAGGCAGAGGATCTCAAGCTATTGCTGACCCAGGCGAAGGCCACCACATGGCTTAGGACAGCAGCCCTCTTAGACAGTCACTAGCTGCAGGTTTGTTGCTGTGGTGCACTATTTTCAGACTTGAACTATTCCCTTAGAGGCAGATGGGATGTCCCTGTACTCTAGTCCTTAGTGAGTGAGTGAGTTTGGTTCTGGTGTCTGTGGAACCAGCTGTGAATTCTTGGTGCTCACTGTGATATTATGCTCATGTTATTGGGAGGAGGAACTTCTGAAAGGTGCCCAGTAAATTACTGACTGCTTTAATATGAAAGCTATTTCCATTATTGGTCTTTTGAAGTATGTGAAACTAGAGTTAGGTAGTTCTGCTTACTTTATGCAATCCTTACTCCTTGAGTACTTGATTTCCTTTGGGCTGTGTGGCAGCTTCTCACATGACTTAAGTTCAGAACCTTCTTCCTTGTCCCAGTTAAATTAATTTGTTTACTGAGCCATGCAGATAAGGGTGGAGAGCTATATTCATCTTCTCAGCTGCTCAGAGCCCAGTATGCTTTAGGAAGAAGAATTCAAACAGAATGAGCTGGTATTACTGAGGTGGGAAAACTCTTATCATGCAGTCACCTTCATGTTGTGTTCCTCATGTATTGTGTCAGTTATCAGCCCAAGGAGATACTATATTTCTGAGTAAGAAAAGTCTGTGTGCCTCTTCCTCCCTTACATTTCCAGTGAGATTTTAAGATGCCTGTTTCTTGGGACAATCTTTATGACACACACAAAAAAAAGCTGCTCTTCTGAGAGTTAGACTGATGTTCTCAGCTGATGTCAGAGAAAATACATAGCAGTCTCTAGTGGCCTGGGTGTGATTTGAAATTGTGATCTATGCACATGGTGTAATCTCTAAATAAGCACAGTAGGTCTGATCTCTGCCAGAGGAGACAAGTCAATGGGCTAAAGGATTTTTGCTGTGAACCAAAATAATTGCTCTCACATTGTTAAAAGGAAATAATAGAAAATGATGGAAGAGTGGAAATTTCTTCAGCATTGTCTATAGGATGTTTTCTCTTAACTCTAGTGGCTGTCCTGACTTGCTGGGTTGCTGCACCAATTGTATTTCCTTTATAAATTTGTTGGTTGGTGGTCTAATATTTTTTTTTAAATGAGTGTTATGATATAGTTAACAGCTGTGCCTTTCAGGCATATATTTTTTCTTCCAGAAAAAAAGTACAACAGGCACTTTTAAACTGTGTGTTTGAATAGGTCTAGTAAAATGAAAAATACCCATGAAATAATGAGGCAGCACAGGAATACTGCATTCTGACTATCAAAAGATCTGCACACATTTTTTCCATGTGGAATGCATACAGCACAGTAAACAATTCATGGTATGGCAGCACACTTATTCTCTCCTTGTGCTCAGTACTTTGAGTGAATGAGAAGAGAAGGAAATGGGATCTCTAAACAAAAAAGAGAATCACATCCTTATGCTGGTAATTTTTCCATTAGTTTCATGGTATTCATCACTTTAACAGGATGAGAAAATTTTGAGTAAAATTACCAGAAATAATTTTCTAACAATGCTTTTTAGTCTTGGCAGATAGTTATGAATATTTCATATGTGACTTTTTTTACTATTACAATCGATATTTAAAATTTCATACTCAGCTTTAAAGTTTGCTCTGACTTGAAACATAGCAGTCTTCAGAAAATAGATTTAACTTCCTCAAAAGAACAAAAACCTGAAAATTATAAAAACCTGAAAAAAGAAACTTGTCTTAATTAAAGACTCTTCTGGACAGAGGATTTTGCATTTCTTTTGAGGCTGATTAAGTTGTTTTCTAAATGAAAATCAGCTTGTGGTTTGGGCTCATTCCAGTGACTTTTTTTACTTCTGGGTAGTCAGCTGAGTTCCTCAGGTGCTTTAGTGAAACATATATCTTGTAAAATTGGATCTCTACAGATAAAATAAGGCTTTAAAGACTAGATTACTAGCTTTCCGGGAATAGCTGAGACATATACACACAGTAAAGCTTTGCTCTCGCAGCTGAACTGGCAAGAGCCAACCTTGTGCCCATTAAGTCCCATTGGTGGAAAGTCCAGCGTTGGAGATGAGTTTATCTTAAACTTAAGGGAATTAGTGCAGCTCTCATTTAAATTGCTGGCAAAGCTCCATCTATATTCAAAAAGAGAAGGGCTGAGGCAACAGGCATACAAAACCCTGTTTCCAGGCCTGATCCCAGCTTTTCTTATACGTCC
>NW_010320898.1:0-3115 GCF_000700745.2 Antrostomus carolinensis | reverse complement strand
AGGATTAAGACTGAGCAGATTGTTTTAGGCAGATTTATATTGCTATTCATTGTAAGAAGTACTGATACAGTTCTCAGTGATGTACGGTTAATAAATATTCATTTGTTAAAACAACAAGGCACCTGTTGACAAGGTAAACTGTGATTGTTCCAAGTAAATTGCTGCAGTGTGGTAGAATGTCATGTACAATAATTGGTTAAATGGCTTTTGTTATCTATAGCCCTCTCCCAGCAAAGCACTTAGGCATGTGTTTGCCATTAAGCACCTGACTACTTCCACTAAAGTCAATCTGACTGCCCTGCTGTATGTGGAGCACATGTTTTGGAGAAATAGGGCCCCAGTTACTTGGGGTCCACTATGTTCTGCCTGTGGGGTGTGTTTTCAGTCCTCTGGGAAGTCAGCTGTGCCCAAACATGACACTGGGTCTGACCAGCATTTTGTAGGGGGAAACACCTAAGGTGCCTGTCACTTCACATTCTGTCAGTGGGTTTAAGTAGCAATCTTGTGTGTTCATTGGTGCTATAAGATTCTTATTTGTCACCAAAGCAGTGTCAGGAAAGAGGTGTGATTAAGTGTCAGCTCAGAGGTTCAGGGCTGTCAGGGAGGCCAGCATTTAGCTTGGGCTGTGTGTGCATGCACATCACCTGTGACTACTGAAGATGACAATGACCATCTTACTGTTATGTGTGATTCTGAGCAGCATGTTCTAGAACATTTAACTAAAAAGGCATATTTAAATGTATTCAGACAAGTCAGTGATCAAGAATTGGCCATTTCCTAAAGTAGTATCAAAGTTTTATTTTTCCCTTTCTCCTATCTGCCCTACATAAAAAAAAGGAAAAAATTAATCAGTGACAAACCTACACCTGAACAGTGCAGGAGGTCTACATATTTTTTTTGCGGGGGGGGGGGAGGATCAGACTCTAGCCTGAAAAACACAGGACATCTTTAATTCATGCTTCTCAATATAGTTATTACAAAAACATTAGAAACATAAATGTTTCCTTATGTATTGAAGTAAACAGTATTACATATATGGACATTCCAGTCCACTGACACTGAGATTTTTTTGTGTCCATGTATAATTCAGGTTCCTTAGCAGGATTTTGAGGAGAGGAGGGTAACTGGAGATGATAACGTAGTGGACTGTCCTCTACTAACAATATGAGGACCAATTAAAAAAAATACAGATAAGTAACACGATTTAACATAGCCCGAAACAGACAGGTGAGAAATAGAGCACCCACCATATCAAGATGAGGCACTAAAATAAGTTGTATTAGAAAAGGATTATCCATTTGGGATTTGAACTTGCCACCCCCTGAAAACAATGGCAAAAATCCCACTGAATTAAGTGCCTTGGGCCCTTGCACAGGACTGATTAGATGCTATTCATAGACTAACGTATATGCCAAATAATGCTGTTATTTGTCAAGTAAATTATTTGTTAGATCCATCATCCTGCCATTTCTCTTCTGGCAGAGCTCCCATGGAAGTCAATGTGAGTACTGTCTGAATGACGTATTCTAGGATTGGGCCCAAGGTTACACAAATGCAACTGGGGCAACTTGCTCCTCTTTCTTGGGCTCATAAACCACATCCTAGACAACAGGAAGGCAGCCGGGGTGCTTTGCCTTATGGTGCTAATCGTTCCTTCACTGATGCTGATTGCTCCTTTTTGTCTCTTTAATCTACCTGTTGCCACCTCAGTCTGGGGTCTGATCCTGTTAGTGCACACGTCTGTATGTAACTTAAACCTTGCTGGCAGTATGACCTGAATCAAGCTGGAAACAAAGCTAACCTGTATCAGTGTCCTCTGGCTCTGGAACTCCTGGCGGTCAGCCCTTTGGGGTGTGCTGTCCTGGGCTCTTGTGGAGACCTTTGGGAGCTGCAGGGACAAAGAAGTGCAGCTTTGACCTTGGTGAGCAGGAGGTTTCTAAGGTGATTTTTTCTTTGCTTTTGAATGTAGAAGTCTGATTATATGGTTGGTTTGTTCTTCTGGTTTGTTTTTTAGCTTGCAAGTTAAATATTCTGAATCAAATGTGATTTTTTTTTTTTTTTCCCAAAAAAAGAGACTTAATCTCTTGCTGTCTTGATGGGAACAAAGTTAATACAAGCAAATTGCTTAAAGGATTTGCACTTCTAGCCATTAAAATACAACTTGGGCAACTATCAACAGCACTGAGCTCAGCCTCTCATTACTACCTATTGGAATGTATAATGGTTAAATTAGCTGCAGGTGGGCTTCCCTGTTGCTCCAGAAGCACATTAGAAGCATCTTGAGGGTTGCAAGTAACCTTAAAGAAATCAGATATAATGGCCTCAAACAATAGTAATTTTTGTAGCTCATAACGTGCTCCATATGCCTGAAAGGTACTGTGTAACTGGGGCTCTTTGTGGGAGAATTCTTGGGTTTGGCTTCTCTGGAAATGAAGTGTTTTTGTGAAATGGAAAATATTCATGGATGCTGAGCATAGTTCTATGCTGAAATGTGTGGTAAAGCAGTTGATACCAAAGCATGCTTAGGGCAGTGAAAAGATTGCAGAAGAACTCTCTAATGGTAATACTGGCTGCTCTCAATGTGGTCTCTCTTCCAGGATGGGGTCTATGTCCCCCAAAACAATACAGGATTTAGCTGCTGCTGGCTTTTGTACAAATCAACGATTCATACATGCAGTTGGTGCATAAGGATGTGTTTCCTGGTGCAGTTTTTTCTAGTCTTTGCAGTGACAGTTGGCTGAAATTAACACTTGTGAAGACTCTTCCATGGCCTCCATGTCATCTGCTTGGAATTTCAGTATCAAAACAAACCATGCACGGTTTTTCCCACTTGCCGTATGCCAGGTTTTTAGATCTACTGCTCTGTGTGCACCCTGTACCTGTTTTCCTCGACAACCACGTGCCTGTGTCCTCCAAGGAAGTGTGTCTCCCTCGTACAGCTCTCCCTTCTCCCGAGACCCTTCATTCAGTGCCTCCAGCTGCCCCAGACCCCCCGCCTGGGCCTTGGCGGCCTGCAGCGGCTGTACGGACTGTGTGGGCACGGCTCCGGGGAAACTTCTGTGCTCAGCTTCCCCTGAGGCCGACCAGCGGGACAGCGGCGGTCCCCGCACCTACC
>NW_010320897.1:0-3125 GCF_000700745.2 Antrostomus carolinensis | reverse complement strand
GATTTTATTTCTCATTATACTCTGGTTTTGAATGGTAATAAACTAAATATGCTTTTCCCCCAAGTTGAGTCTGTTTTGCCCGTGCCAGTAATTGGTGAGTGATCTCTCTCTGTCCTTATCTCCACCCACGAGCTTTTCGTTATAATTTTCTCCCCCTGCCCAGTTAAGGAGGGGGAGTGATAGAGTGGGCTATGGTGGGCATCTGGCCTCTAGCCAGGGTCAACCCACCACACTAGTACATTAACAAGACACATTTCCTATTATTTCCTCACACCTCTTTTTTTCTGTTATGAAAATTAGGAAAAATTGATTGTATTTTTTCAAAAATTCCTGAACTCAGAATGCTGTACTTCAGCTGTGGCCTTGTCACTGTTTTACTACCAGAAAATACAGCAAACTCATGGTTCAGTAGCTGTTTCCTCATTTCTCATCAGGAAAAAGTTAATCAAGCTTCCTGACAGAATTTCTTTCTCCACTCCACTTGGTTGTATTGACCACTGTGGTGGCAGTAAGCTAAGTTTTATTCACCTGCACAGCAATGGAAACACTGGCCAGACTTGATTATGGTTCCTTTTTTACACTGTGGCCTGAATTATATGTATGCTGCTCAGTGAGGAAAGCATCTTCTACCTGTGAAATCTCTCTTGGAGACCTGATGTCCCCCTCTTGTGTAGTAGAGCAAAGGAGGGAAACATAGTGTGTCCACAGGTTTTGGCGTAAGTCTAGGCTGAATATGCAACACATTTGTATCTTCTTCTGGTTGGCAGACCATAGCATAGCTGACCACAACATCTGAGGCATATTAAACACTTTGGAATATCTCAAAGTGACATAGCAGGCTCCACCTTGCCCAGGTACTGGAAAGTGAGTGAGAGTCCTCCATCACAAAATGTTGCTACAGCTTGTGCTAGAGACCTGATGACAGCAGCAGACCCAAATCTTCCATGCATCACACATGGACAAGTGGCATTTAATTCATCTTGAGTTGTAGCTCACACATAAATTTCAGGGAGCTCATGTCTGAGCCCTCACCCATTAATAAGAACCAATTACTGAAACAAAAGCTCTCTTCAGAAAAGTAACTAAATATTATTCCAAGCCAATTCTCCCATTGTGGAGAGCAGAGAAGCAGGCAATGGCGTAATAGATCAAAAATGAAATTGCTATTCACTCTAAAATTTTTTACAAACAGATAAATACTGCAGAAAAGTGTAATTCTAAATGCTGATGTGAATGGGCTTTTGGTAAATCCATATGATATCTCTGCTCTACTGTCATACTTGGTCTGACAGCTGCCATTGCCTGACAGTCAGTAAACATGATTATTTTATTTTTTTTAGGTAACAATAATGTTTTACATTTACAGTGTATACATTTCATTTTCCATTTATAATAATTAAAACATATACCTCTTGAAGAAATGCTACCTATATTTTGAAAAGGAGAAGGAAAAGGGAGGTTAAAACACCAATATCTTGCTGACCAATAAAAAGATAAGAGAAACAAAATAATTCTTATTACAAAGTGTGGGGTTTTTTACAAAAGTTACTGAGAATTTATTATAAAAAATGAATAAACCAGTCACTCACATAAAATTCTTCCTCACAAGAAATACAGCAGATGCTTAAAGATTTTAGACAGTTAACATGGAATCCACTGCAACCAAATTTAGCACCTAAAATATGCCCAAACTGTTCTTCTCAATGCACACCCCTGATGCCCAAACTCTCTAGAGCTGCAGCAGACAGAGGCAGATGCCTCTGATAAGCAGATATCTATCCTATCAGCCTAAATTGTATGGTCTGGTTTTCATTCCTAGATCTTTCATTGTATTATTCCAGCTGCCCTTCTCTGATCTTGGAAAAAATCAAGGCCATGTTTGGGGAATTATTTTGGACTCACAAAGCCAAAGACTACTTTAGTATTTTAACAAAAATCTAAAATCAAGCAGTGGGAAAAATTCCCTTTAGTCCCAACAACCTGCTCATCTTGCAGTTAGAAATACTTTTCCACTCCAGTCAATCTGTTTTGCTCAGTGGTTTCTCAATCTGGTAGCAAAAGCTGGTTATATTATAGAAACTAATAAACAAGCAAAGAAACAAGCATTGCATTCTTCCATGACTTACTATTCCATGTGGCCTATTTTTTTGTTGTTTTTAATTGGTTTGGTATGTTTTTGGTTCGATTGAGGACAAAAAAAACCCCTGATAGTTTTGAAAAATTTGTATCTGGTGGTCTCACCTGACCTTTGGCTGTTAAGATGGGTCTCCATCAGTACTCTGACTCTGCATACTGGTTTCCCTCCAGCTCCAGATAGAGTTTGAGAATTCAGATCCCCATTTGATAGAAACAACATGTTTAGAGGATAGGAATAAAGTTTTAAATCAAAGCTATTCCTTTCTTCTTGACATTTCTTACTGGCTGAATTAGTTGTTCCATGTCAATCCTGCTGCCTGTGAATCCCACTCAGAAGTGTTAAGACCTATCAAGACACTCTGGGTGGCAGGAGAACAACTGGATGTTATGAAATCTGTTCTCAGAGAGGGACCCTAAAAGGGCATACCAGTGCTCAGCATTGTTGCTCTAGGTTGTGTTGTGCATGTGTGTGGCTATGCTACGGCCACTGCCCAAACTGGTAATGAATCCTGGAAAGCCAGTTCTTTCTTCTTGAGATAAGATTCTACTATCTCTGCTTTTCTCTTTCTTTTTTATCTTCATCTTAACTTCTTTTGTATGCACTACTTGGGAAATTCTCTAACAAAAAAAAAAAAAGTTAAACACTATAAATGGTATATAACTTACCATATGGATAGATTTTCTTTCTTCTAACCGCTTTATAATAATGCCTGAGGCATATGACAATGGACCCTCCTCTTCTACAGTGATTTATGGACAGCATTAGATCTCCAATATATTTTTAGTTCCTTTCTTCACTCTGTGCTCGTATCAACTTGTAAAGATTTATTTCTCTTTCGTGCTTTTGCCCAATGGGAGTTGAAAAAGCTAGATATTTAAGTTTTAGTCCCAGAATTATGTGAACAGTCTTCTTGTTTGTCTTAATGCCTTAAATTTGTGCTATGTGTGTAAAGGGAAGGGAAAGGAAGAGGGAAGAGGGAAGGGGGAAG
>NW_010320896.1:0-9851 GCF_000700745.2 Antrostomus carolinensis | reverse complement strand
TCCCCCTTTCTTGGCATTTCACCATTTTCCCTCTTCATACGTTGTGACTTAATTTGCTGGGTGTGGTTGATTGCTCAGACATGGTGGATCTAAGGATTGAGCAGTCAGACTGTCTAGCGCCAACTTGTTGACCGAAGGTGTAACTCTTGCTCTCTTGCCTATTTGACCGGTTGAGCCAGCTGCTAGATCACCATCCTGGCCATTAGAAGTCCTTCTCTGAGACAGCAGATGCTGAAATCCAGGCTGGCAATCCAGAAGTGGCCGTTGCAATTCAGCATGTTGAAGTATTTAAAATGTCATTGCTATGGAAAGAATGTGATCAACTAGCAAGCTAAATACACAATGTAATCAATTAAAATATTACTGGGAATTTTGTTCTAGGTGAACAGAATAAGGAAGAAGTTGGAGTTTAATAAAATACTGTCTTGTGAAACTTCATATAGAGACGCTATGATGCTGACAGAGGATTCCAGCAATAATTAATATGACTAGTGCTGAATAACACAGTACTATTCTAATATTAATATGTATTTGTAGGATAAACAACAAACACCTAGACATAATATGTGAATTCTATGTACACATGCAGTTTCTCCCAGGGAATAATTTTCTATTCTTGGTAGTTTCTAGTGGTCATTATTAAAAATCAGCATTTGTTTACAATCTAAATTAAATAATCAGAATGCAGGGATTCCTGGTGCAGATATATAGAAATTGTATAGATTTATGCTTCTTTTTTTTTCTAAAAAGTTATTTACCTTTCAAAAAGAGCTTCTGCTTTTTTGCTGGACTCCTCACTAGCTGATGATTAAGTTAAACTAAATTCCATTTTTTTTAACCATTTACAAAGTTACATGAACATTATGTGTACTAGATACAAAGGGAAAACTTTTAAAAAGTAGACATTATCAACTCGTAGTTAGCGCACACTGAATAAAAGAATTTTTTAAAACCCCATAAATCTATTCTAGAATAGGTTAAGTAGCCATTTTAGTGCAAATACCTTTTCAAAAGCACTTCAGAATTAATAGGAATTATACTTCCTATATTTTGTAATTACAAATTTGTATCAAGCAAAAAGATCTTGTGCTTCAAAGCAGAGGAGTAGTGTTTGCTTGCCTTATAATGCTAGGGCCTAAATGAGTGTTGAAGAAAAACGATTCTTTGTATACTTTTGTTTTTTCTTCATCCCTCTGCTCAGCTATGTATTAGAAATCTAAGACTTTGGATACTGAAAATAATGATTTTTGATCCTATAATTCCTTCTCCATTTTCTCATGCACACATGTGCACACACTCTTTTAAGAAGTTTGTAATATTTAGACACACCCATATGGATGATCCTTCCCACATTAAAAATCCACTGTAAAGGGAAATCATGTACTCCAAGGAGATGAAATAATATTTTTATTTTTAAAATAAGATACTCAAAATTAAAATACTTGTTTCTTGATTAATGCTGCTAACAAAAAATGGCTAACTTCTGCAAATTCTGCAAATATTCCACCTTCTCTGGGTTCTTGTCTTCAGAAGGATCTGCAGTTTAACATAGGTATTTTTTTCCAAACATAGATATTTTATTCCAAACTCTTTCAAGAAGAGCTTGGAAAGGAGGTTGATTACTTGTGAGTGTTCTCAAACTGACCTTTTATCATTAAAATTTCAGGTTTAAAAAGCTTGATCTGGGTTTGAATTGGGCATCTTTGCCCTGCATCCGAGGCATGTACCAGAAGATTAGTCTTCAGAAGTCCTGTAGTCCAGAATTTGCATTAGTGATTATTATTTTGTTTCTGCTGTGAACTTGGGAACCCCTCTAAAGCTTTTTTTTTATGGTAAAGAGAAATTAGGCCATTTTTTTTCTCCCACTTCTTTCTCATAATACAGGAAGAAAGAAATATTTAAACAAAATGGAAATCCATAAATTTTAAACTGACAAAAGACATTTATTTTGCATTATATGTTGTTGAACTCTCTGATACCAGATGTTTTTAAGGTCCACATCTTCAGAAAAATAAGGAAAGCATTAGCCATTTATATTTGGAGGGTGTGGAAGATGGATTAAGCACAAGAGTATATGCACTGCTCCAATGCATAAGTCAGTTTTCAGCTCAGATGCATTTGGAATAGGTTTTAGGGGTTGTGTTTATTCTGTAATTGTCTTTTACACCTAATTTTTCCCCCATGTTCTTTTAAAATATCTTACTGTTGTTGAGGACTAAATTTTAGACTCAGTGGAAAACTTGGTCTGTGGTGATGATGTCTCTGTTTATATTTGTTTTCTTGTCCCTGTTTGTTCTCCAAATACCTCAAATGGCTTATGTGATTTTTAGAAGCTTTTCAAACATTGTGACTGCACCCAAATGCACACAGTTTACTTAGTAAGAAGAACATAAATTTTCAAACCAGCAAGCAAATAAACCCCACCACCCAAAACTTAATTTTTTCCGTAGACAACCATGAATGTTTTGGAGTTGGGTCAAAGTGCTGATGACCAATTCACTTGAAGCCTATACTGTGATTCTGTGATTCTGTGAATGGGAATCAAAATTAGTAGAAAAGAAAATGAGAGGCAAGTTTAATTAGGTAAGCAGGGCCCAGCATTTTTTATTTCCTCTTTATGTTTTATATTTTTTATCTCTGGATTCAGAGTTTAAGGTCAGAAGGCCTACTGGTTATCTTGTTTGGCCTGCTATCCAGTTGCCCATTAACCTTCATCAGATTATTTCTACACTGATTCTAGTAATCTCTCCTTGAATAAAGGACATTCTGGAGTCTTGAAAACATCAATTGGCAGAAAATCCAGTGTCTGTGGGAAGTCAACCTTCATGTTAAAAGCTAAAGCTTCTCTTTTTATTTTGGAAATTGGCTTCAGTTGCTAGCCATTAGTCTGGTGATACCCTTTCCTGTTTTGTTGGAATACCTAATACCTAGTGTTTTTTCTTTATGGTTTCAATTAGATGGCTGCATTTAAGCCAGTCATCTTTTCTATGAGCTCGTTCTATCTATTTATTTAGATAGAGCTCTTCAAACATCTGCCTGTATAGTATTATCTTCTGTCATGAGTTCAGATTTGTTGCTCATTTCTAAGCTCTTTCCTGTCTTACAGTTTGTTTCTATAAAGGAAGCACGATACACCAGGGCAGTGCCATGTATGCCTCGGTGATATGGATAAAGACATGTTGAAGAGACAGTGATATGTATAAAGACAGCCCTTTCATACTACTTTCAAGTTTGTAAATACAAACTTCAAATGAGCTTTTTCTGGTAGCAGTCAGTTCCTGTTGAGCTGCTGGTCCTTCAAGATTCCTAAATTTTTTCAGAGTCTAGGTAGCTGACTAGACAAATGCAGACTAGCATGCAGATATTTTTATATATTGCTATTTTTTTATATGAGTGCTTAGCTGGAAGTGTCTTACACTGAATGCAAAAGTACACGTCTGTGAATGTAGACCATATTGGAAACAGAGATTTACTGTCCCAAAGTGTAATGCTTACTCAGCCATCTGATGAGATTTGAGCACTAAACAGTTTGAGAGGGATGCATAAAGCTGTTTTATTACAAGATGCTGTTATGAATTGTAGCAGCTTTCCTTATGCTATACTGCTGTTGCCAAACAAGATGCATGAATGTAAGCAGTTTTATTTGAAATTACTTGCTTACATTTCCTTAGAATATTTGGGTTATAGCTGTTTGTGATTCCTGCTCCTCCGCTGGTGACCATCCCTACATCCTGTTTAATTCAGAATCAAACAATATCTTTTTAAATTGTTTGGAAAGAAGCCTCTTTGAGGAATGCTGTTTCTTATATATAATACAGAATGGGTCTCAGATGTTTGTATGTGTGTGTGATAGAACCTTATTAAAATGGATGCAGAAAGCTTATACCAGAAAACTCAAAACCTCTTGTTATCTATTTCTTCTTAATGCAGTGAAAAGTAAAGAGATTTCATTTTAGCTGAATTTGAGCAAGTCCAGAAAATGGAGAGAGGAATTACCCACCTAAAGAAATGTTATGGAAAACACAGTTAAGAACTAGGCTATTTTCTAAACTTTGGTCAAAATCTGGATATTACAAACTGAATTTGACACTTGAAAATGTTCTTGACATAACACTAAAAGCAGTGCCTGTTGTCTTGCTTATGATTCTGTTTTCTGAGTTCTGTGTAGCTGCCATTGTGTATGATGATGCTAGTAAGCTCTGTTTTCCTTATGACAGTCAAATATTTTAATAATCATTACTTTCACAAAGTAAGTAGATTACAAGAGAAAAACAGTTTGATCATCAGTACCAAAATCTCAGTGTAGTTTGTCCGGTGTAATTTTGAAAGTCAAACCTCGGTCTTCTGTTAGTTACCATGCAAGTTCCTTCTCCAGCCTAGTAAAAAAATTTGCTTGGTAGATCTTACCAATATCCATCCTTTCTTCCTCTATCCAAGTTATCAGCCCAGGTATGCCTTGCCACTCCTAGTATTGTAAACATCTTTTAGCTGCATGCTCGTCATGGTCATATTCCTTGTTTCCTTATCAGCTCATTTATCCTCTCCTAAGTTCTGAATCTTGAGTTGCTGTCACTGTGTTTCTTCTCTTAGAGTATCTTTTTCATTGTTTTCATATGTGACCTAAACTTCATGTTGGGATTACACAGAGAGCTACAGCTGAGGTTTTTTGATTTGTCAGTTCCATCAGCTGTTGTAGAATGTAAAGAAATGTCTGATGTTAACAAAATTTAAACGAATATCCAGCATCAGTAGAATTTTTTCCAATATTCTGTGTGAAAAAGGTAGAATAGCATTTGGTCAGTTTTCACCTAAAAATAGCAAGTTGTGTGCTGACCACTGGCTAGAAACAAGTTTAAATGTTAATTATATGAAAAATTGGGTGCTCAGTTGCAGGATGACTCAGTTCAGTAAAACTTTGTCTTCTTTAAATACATTAATCAATGTAGTAACAATTATCACTATTTTAGGTTTTGCTACTTAAGCCCGAGGTAATGTTAAGTTTGATAATTTAAGCAAACAAACAAACAAAAAACACCCAAAGAGACCATCATGTAGAACAAATTGCATAAATTTCATTCCCTCAAGCAAATGGCCCATTCTGTGGTAACTGGTCTAGCACAGTATTTTAGCTTTTCCAAATTACTTCTGGTAGAATACTGTGTTTTAAAGATGTCAGTTTAAGATGACATATTAAATATTATGAATATGATATTAATATTTCAAATTACATACACGGTAGAAAAAAAAAACCTTTTTATAAGCAGTATTCCATTTCATAATGATATACAATTGTCTCTTGGAGTTTTTCTATCCCAACTAAGTGTGTGTGCTCCTATTAAAGTTTTTTTTTTAATTCTTACAAACACAGAAATAAAACCCATAAGACATTTCTTCCAGTATCTGCTCCAAGCACTGTATTTATAAAGTAGATTGTTAATAATATGAGGAATGATATATCACAGTTGTAATGCTGTGTCTTCCAAAGTTAATGAACAGATATAATTTTCATAATGAAAAATTAAAATAAGGTTAAAGTGGCTTATAAGACTGCCTACAGGTCTATCAGCAGTCTAATTAGAAGAAAGAACATTAAATTTGAGGGACGTGGAAATATATATTATCTAGTATTGATAGAGGACTAAAATCCTGTATTTGTGTTTAAGACTGTTTGAATCTGGATGATTCGACTAGAACACAGCACAGAAAAATGGGACCTTATTTGCTCTCTGAAATCGCTGTGTACACAACAGATTGTGGTTTTAGATGTCTTCAGTACTTCAGTTATGTGATTCTCTCTTGTTGACTCAGTTCGACAATCTCTTATCTGTGTTTGCCCATTTCTCTACCATTTCTTAAGTAAAATGAACCTGCATGCTTGTTTTTACTATTAACAAGCTGTCATGAAGCTTTTGTTACTGTGCATTGGCTGTTCTGGGGTCATTGCAACAAAGCAACACAGATGAGGTGCTGCCTTGATATGTTTTGGTCTTTTTGAAAATGTCCACTATCCACAACTGCCTTTGAGAGACAGTATTGCACAGGTAAGGCTTAGCTTGACTTTTAGAATTGACCCTTAAAGAAAACAGCTAACTTCCAGAATGACATTCAGCTTCACGCCACAAGAAGCTGCAGTGATGTGTTTTCCGTGATCTTGTGCTGCCCCAAGTATCAGTGCAGGGGCAGGATGTGGCTCCCATGGTCGAAAGCTGTGAAACTGCCTTCTCTTCCTGCAAGCGTTTGCCCAGGTGAGAGGTTGGGAAGACTCCATAACATGTAGGGAAGCTTTGAGAGGTTAACAGCAGAGAAACTGAGACAAGCATTGTAATACTGCACTTCCCTGAACTTGTTCTTTCATTTTACGTAATCTAGAATGACTGTAATTGAGATTATATATTTGGAATAAGCAGGCTTTGTGGTTATCAAATATGTCAGCTTTGCTTTCTATGTTTCTACGTTGGATTTATAACTCTTATAAGCTGTTATTGCTTGACAGACTCCTACATCTTAAATTCAGTCTCTTAAATTCATCTTCCTCCTTCATTTTTTTGACAGCATAAGAATGTTATACCTTGATCCAAGTATATCAATCCCATACTGGGGGCTTTCTCTGTGGTGGCTTTTTCATGGACGTCACTACGTCCTTGTTAATAAAATCCCTCTGAAGTATTGTTTTAGAGTGAATTTTCTTTTGATCTGTGTGTTCCCTCATTATTTCTACAGCTTGCAAAAACATAATGGGATAGGATTTATCCAATTTTTCTCCAATGTCTTTTACTGCAGAGGATCCTAGGTATCCCATTTAGGAAAATGAATACAAAAAATAATTTCAGTAGTGTGCCAACCTGTCCTCTTACCGTACGGATGTGATATTCATATAACAGAAACTTTAGCATTCCAAAACATGATTATCTGTAGAACAAGGTGGGGTGTCTGTGCATAGGAACAATGTAAAAGAAATGGAATGACTTGGCAGATTAAAGAAACTAAAAATTAAGAAGTGATTTTCACAGTTGTAATACTGTGTTGTAAAATATACAAATATTATTTACTAGTACTGATTCAGTTACTGAATCTAAAGTATCAATTTGCTCAGCTGTTCAGCTGTGGAGTAGTGGATTGGGAGAATAGGAATTTAATTTAGATTCAAATTTGTTTTCCTGAAAATTAGGATTTTCCTAACATATAGTGGGTTTGAATGCTATTCTAAGAATATTTTAATTATCTCAGCATCACTATTTTTGTACCCTCACTGTTTAAGCTATAGTTGGAGAGGGTGAAATTGATACTCTTTTTCTCCCACTTTCTCTTTATATCTTCCAGATAACCGAGAAATTACAGTAGTTAGTATATTTGTCAGGCATGAGAAAGACTTCTATACTTGCATTCACACCAGAATGTGCAAACATGAAACAAATAGCTCAGATTGAGAGATTTACCTTAGATTCTCTTCACATGACTTAAATAACATTCTGCAAGAGAGAAAATATGGTAGCATATCAAAAAATGCTGTTACCAAAATACACAATAAATTTCCATAAAATGATTGAATAAATTTAGCCCTTGAATATGTTTACAGTACTGTTTTTCAAAATAGGAATTAAAATCTTTGTCTCTGGAGGTTATATGACTATTTACCGAGAAACAGACTTGTAGTTATCGGTATCATCAGTGACTATCCAGTATGCTTTTTTAAAAATAAGTAGTATTGTAACTAATATGTTTAAGCCTACGTTCAGTCCAGCAGTGTAATTTACTTTGAGCCATGCTGATACAATATGCCTGAAAAAAATGCCAAATCGTTTGGTTTAAATTAATCTCATTCATATGTAATGAGATGTTTAAAATAAATACTTCATTTATTGTTTGCTCATGTAAGAGAAATTCTCTACAGAGATGACATATCTAAAAGGCCTTTATCACTTTAGCTTTCAAGAGAGAGGATGAAGTTGAGCTAAATCTCTGCACAAACTTTACCTTCCTGCAGCCTTTTTATTTAAAGATATTTTTTCTGTTATCAGCAGCTCTGAGAATAAATTGTTGTGGCTTAATTCTGTGTATAATCTCTGGCAACCACAAAAAAACAAAGGGAATCTGTTAGCAGTTTGAGCAGCTAAAGTAATAAGTAGACCCTGTTGCGTAGGAGGGCAAACTGTGTATCCTTATCATTTAACTTCCTCCTGTTCCACTTCAAAACATCTTTGTACGGACTATCTTAAATTTCTGATGACTCGAGGTTGTAAATTAACATACAGCATAATCTGAAATGCAGATGAGGGGAGAGAGGGCACTTGTGGAAAGTGGCTTCTTGTCTTGCTGTCAAGGAGACCATTATGCTTGAAGTCTTATATTTCTGCTGAAATCGGTAGATATTTTTGGATATGCAGGTGGTAGAGTGTGCCTGTCAAATTTTCTTTCCTTTTTCTCTCAGGGAATTCTTTGCAAGAATCTTTATATTCTTGGCAAAATATTTTGGGTGCATTTTTTTTTTCCTTTTTTTCTCTGCATTTACCTACCAATTACTTGATTTTCTCATGTTGGTTGTTCTGTGCAGAATGATACTGGTAAAGAGAGGCTTTTAAAATCCCAGAAAAAAAAATTCTAGTGAAGCTAAATGAAGTGGCAGTATCTTCAGTGCTGAAAAAGCAAGGTAAATTTTGAGCTATGAGGATTTATATGGAAGAGAGTTGCAAAAATAAAGAGAAGATGAATAAGGCTAGTCAGGAGCAATGCTGGAAAAGGGATAAAGAAAGGAAGGTATCAGTATGGGCTTTAGGGTGCTAACTCTGGACAGAAGCAGCAAAAAGAGAAAACAGCAGAATTTTTGGAACTAGCTCTTATCTGGAAAGTCTTATCAATAAAGTAGTCATGCCAACCATGGAGAGAACTGGAAATACGGTTTTGCAAAATAACCTGGAAGGAAGTAAAAGGAAAAGCATGTGTAAGATAATATCAATTGGCATTGCTCTGTACAGATTGGGAGCATCAGCTGGTGGTGATGATACAAGACTGTTTTTTTCTTCTTGCCTACATAGTAGATTTTTTATGGACAAAGTTAAAATAGATCTTTGGGAAGCCAATAGCATGGCAGTACCCTGGAACTCATTGGCAACACACATACTTTCAGCAGCATGGGCAAATGCTGCTGTAACCCCGCTTACCTTCACACTCCTGTTGGACCCTCCTCTTCTGTTATTTGCAGTGTGTTTCCATTTTGGGAAATGGAAGCCAAGAAAACACAATCATGTATTCTACAACCTGAGAAGCATTATCTGAGAATATCAGAAGGGCAGAAGGGAAGGGTGTGTTCCCAGAGGTTTCCATGGACCAAGCCCAGAAGAGGTTATGAGTGGTGGTGGCAAATAAAATGGGTGTTCATACTTCTAATTCTTTCTCTGCTCTTGTTGCTTAGTGCAAGTGATACAAGTGATGCTTAAGGATGGCGGAAATGTATGTGATTGGCTTTATTTACCTCAAGGTTGCGACTGAACTGCATTTAGAATTCCTTCCTTTCTTTTTCAGCTTCTGAGTTTCTAATTTAACCAAAAGCTAACAAGCTTTTTCAAATGATCTTGCTGCCAGCTCTCTTAAATTTTCATTTGACTTGTTGTGTTAATTTGGAAAAAAATAGTGCAAAGTGCCTTTCCTAAAACCTTAAGAAATTTTCTCCTGGTACATAGCCTTTTTAGTAATTTCTGAGTTCAGTGGTGTCCTTTAAGAAGTACTTAGGCTACAAATATAAATACTATCTCAGCTTTTGAGGGGGAAAAGCCTATTAAATTTGTATTGCCGTATAGTTTAATGTTTCAAAAACACAGAGTGACCCCAGTCAGCGAGGAGCACAGCGGCGGCAG
>NW_010320895.1:0-9795 GCF_000700745.2 Antrostomus carolinensis | reverse complement strand
CCCGGTCCCGCTCCGCTGGAGGCTTGCGGGGTTCGCGTCCCGCAGGCTTCTGGGGGGGGAAAAAAAGTTCTTAGTGCTCCTGTGGCTATCGTAAGTCATTTTTGTTAATGATGCAACTACTTGCCTTCTGCTGAAGATTACAGAGCCAGCGAGAAATTTTGGATGGGATCTCTGGGGCGTTTCCTCCATTTTGCTGGAGGAAAACTTACATTAACCCTTCTGAATTAAAAAGATGGGAGGAGAGAGAAACAAATCCCCTGCACAAGGCGGAAACCTCAGCCTCTGAAGTTCAATTGCAGTGAATTAGGAGAAAGAAAATAGAAGTTTAAAGTGGAAGCGAGGATCTGGGGCAATAGTTGCCTGAAACCTGCCAGCCGCTGCTGGGTGCTGCTCTAACCCCGGCTTTGTGACTGTAATTACCACTCAGCGGTGCACTTAGCAGAAATTAGTCTGGGTTTCCTTTGTGGCTTCCCGTGAACTTCTGAATGTGTTTTCAAGTCTGTACAGGACCATCTCCCCGAGCTGGTTATCATGCGAATCAAACACCTGTTTGTCTCTGCTATAGGTTACGCTGCTGATCATGTCTGGAACCCGAGCAGAGGACTGTGGGGAGGGAGAATACTTACACGATGATCGCTGCTGCCTGTCTTGCCCAGCAGGTAAGGCCTCAGGCAGCGAGAGCTGCTAACAGCCGTGGGGTTTTCACCGTGGAGATGACTGTGTCGCTGTTGTTTCTTTCATTGCACCTGGTGAAAGTGTCAGGGCAGTTGGAGCTGTGGTAGCTTCTAGGTGCTGTGAAGGCTGGGCTCCATTTTGAAGTGAGAGCCCCTTGCACAATAGGTGATGACCAGGAGAGGTGCCTTGGCAGCAAGACAGGAAATCTCTGCTCGCTGTTTGAGGATGAAGTGTTCAAAGTCGGGTGGCTTTTTTTTATTTTTATAATTAAAATAAAAAGCAAACCTTTAGCACAAAGAGCAGGTCTAGGGGAATTCTGATATTTCTGTATCTGTAGGTAAAACCTTGGTTTGCCTTTGCTCTCCCCTCCTTGCTCAATGTGTGCAGAGTTAACAAGCGTTGTGCCAAGAAGCACCCTGCCCTTAGTACTGGTGGGCTGTCGGGTGTATTTAAAGATAATTCAGATGAAGGAGAAGAGAGGTTGTTGGAAGCAATTCTCTCTGTGCCCACCATGCTCCTTCAGAGGAGATGGCGCTGGCCACATGGGTGACTCTGAGCTGCTCCAGTGAGTCATCCTCGTCCCTGGCGTTGTCCCAGCAGAAGCCTGGCTGGATGACTTGTTTGCCACCGCTCCCTGTCTGAGCAGCAAGCTGTGAATGTGTCTCCTGACCCTGCTGTGCTGCTCGGCTCACACGGCGCAGCGTTCACTTGTGAGGAGGGGTTGAACTTTCACCAAAAATGGCTTTGTGTTGTGACATCCTGTTGTAGTCTCCTGCCTGTTAAATGATCCCTCGAGACTGCTGCCGTTTCTCCTCTTCCACAGGGACTTACGTTGCTCAGCACTGCAGCGCTCCGCATTCGAAAGGAAGATGTGACCCTTGCACTGAAGGAGAGGGTTATACTGCCCATGAGAACGGCCTGGAAGAATGTTTGTCGTGCAGACAGTGCAAAGATGGTACCAAGCACAATTCTGATGAAACATTAACCCTTTTCCCCTTTTTTTTTAATATGACCTGGTCCTCTGTTTTTTTGCTCTTCCAGTCATTGAGAATGTTGAGCTTGTAATGAGGCCATAAAGGTGATTTATTTATTTATAACTTTTGCACAAGTTATAGAGTCCCAACTTTTATATTGACTTTGTAACTTATATTTTATTTTTAGATCAGATAACTCTGAGACCCTGTACTCTGACGCATGATACTGAATGCCAATGCAAACAGGGGTATTTCTGCCCTGCGGAGGGCTGTGAAGTATGTCAGAGATGCAGTACAATGTAAGTTTGATAATGACTATAAGTGTCTGTTTTCCTTCTAGAGAACGTTAGAGCTGTGGCCCAAGCTGTGCCAATACCTAACATATGTTGTTAGGCTGTAAATAATTGCCCTGAAGCCAAATGGCATTATTCATGTGTTTAAATTTTAGGAGTCAAAACATGTGAGGTTGAGATATAGAAAGATATAGATTTTGGTATTGTTGTGCTTGTTGCTCATGGCTGTAAACTTACACTTTTCATGTCTTTGGATTAGTACTTGCCCATGTACACACCTGAATGAGCTTTGTAACTGCCAGTCCAAAATTTTGGGAGGTAGAACCACCTGTTGAAGGAAACCACCTGTGTGTGAATAATGCATTTACTCTGTAGGTTGGGTTTTTTTTTTTTCCCCAGCCACTTAGAGGCTAACATACATGAGCTTTCTCTGCTTTGTTTCTATTTAATCTTGTAGTATTATCTGAAGTTGTTTAAAGGTGCACTCCTAACACAGTTATCTGTTTTATGTGTGTTCTGTTCATGTCTCTAAGCTCTGCCTGGAAAAAAAAATCAGGCCTGGGCAGAGCTACATATTGCTCTGGAAATGGTGACACAACCTTGTGTTGTCATCTACTTCAGGTGTCCGGAAGGGAAAGAAATTGTGCAGAATTGCAATGCTACTATAGACCTAGGATGTGGCTTACCCAATCAAGGTCTGGTACTCAAATACCACTTGGCGGTCTGTTGGGTCTGTGGCTTCAGGCTAATAACACCGGAGCAGTCTGTAAAACAGTGGTTTGAACTACTGTTACGTGTTTAACAACTTCTGTATTCTGGTGTGGGAATTACTTGCTAAAGACAAGTTCTCAAAGGGGTTGGAGTGGCAAACAATCTTAAATTCCACTACGTGAAAAGCTACACGTATTGCCAGGGTTTTCAAAGTTGCAAGTGACAGTTAAAAGTTACAGGTAGTGCAAAGATTTTTCATGTTTTCTGTGTCAGAGACGCTGCCTGTGGAGGGAGTTTCTCCTCTGCTGAGAGAGCTTCTGCCAGACTAGAGAAAGAAGGAACTGATGCTACCAACACTGCAGCACCTGAAGCTCGCTGTCACCTTTTGCATTCTTGTTTTCCCCCCTTTTTTAAATGTCCCCTCAGAAAGGCTTGCAGAAGCTGTTTTGCAGCTCTGCAGGGAATCCCCCGCTGCCTTTGGGATAATGATGTGCAGTGTGCACGAGTAGTTGCATGCCCAGGTCAGCTGAGATAGTCCCAGTGCCTTTTCCAGGACAACCTAGCTGGGTCATGGTACTAGTGCCGAGCTTGGGTTGTTCTCTAGGACAGCAGGGAAGACTTGTGTTTCAGAATACCTTGTCTGGGGGCTGCTCCAGTGCTTCTGTACTAATCTTACTCCTTTTTCCTTTGCAGGAAGCACAGCTTTTGTTTATACTATTGTGATTATTTTGGTGGTTGGTGGATGTTTGTTGCTGTTCTTTGTAATTAAAAAGCTGAAGAGTGATAAAGGTAACTGCTTGATTACTATCCATAAGCTTTCCAGAACTAGGCAAAGCATTCACTAAGGTTATCCCTGGTTTTCGTGTTACCTTACAGGGGACCTGTTTAAGCTCTAGCTCATTTAGTATGTGATTCAATTAAGTAACTCCTGTATAATGGAGACTAGTTTTGTTCAGTAAGTAAAATGCATAAAGTTTAACTATGAGATTCCTACTTTGCTGACATATGCCTTTGCTTCAAAGCAAGATTAGCTTAAGGTCCTTAAAAGGACTTTTCCTATCTACTTGCATCATATTGGCAGAGTGAGAAAAATCTGTGTGAGCTCAGATGTACAGGGCAAGAAGCAGCAGCTAATCAGATCGTTAGCTAACTTTAATTCACTGGGTTTGGCTGTGGAGATTTTTTTTTCCTATGAATTGTTGCACTTTCATCATTTGAGCCTCATAACATGAATCTTAAGTTGATAAGTCCTGTCTGAACTAATCTTTTTTTTTTTTTTAGTGGAAATTGAGATGTTTTCCTGAGAAACTTTTCTTTCCACTACTGCATATTAAAGTGGTTTTGCAACTAGTTTAGTTAGAATAACATTGAAAATTATTCTGAGTTTTGAATGCTAACTTTGTTCAAATCATGTCTTACTGATTGTATTGCAGTAAAGACAATTTCTGCTTTCTCTTTTCTGCTGCAATAGCCCACAAAAATGCTAAGAAGCATAAGCTGGTGAGGGGGAGGTTGAAAGAGTGGCTTAAAAGCCAAACTGCATCTTGCAGTCTGTATTCTATTAAGTGGGACTCTTCCTCCCCTGTATGATGACACAGTTTTTGTGCTGTTGGTGGGAGCTAAGGGTAGTACTCTCATGAAACTTGCAGCTGGTCAAGGAAACCACATGGCTTGTATTGGAGCTTTGGTTTGTGTTACAACTGTCTACTGCATATAAATCTTGTATTAATTCAGCTATGTTTATGTTGTTGCAATTTCTAAAACTTTCTTAGACATTTATCTTCTTTTCCAGCTGCTTCAACTGATAAAGATCCAGAGAAAGGTCTGGTGAGTATATGATGGATCAAGTGTTTTATCTCAGTTTTGTGCAGTTTAATTGTGTGCTGCCTAATTGTACCTGATAGGCAGCTCTCCATTTTAGTGTAGACCTCTGGTAGGGTGTGTTCCTGTGATGCAACAAGTTGTGATTCATACAGGGCCAGCTGTTAGCAAGGGTCTGATGCATTCGTTAGCTGCATGTGTCCACTGCAGTTGGCCTTTCCAGTACTTCCCCTGGAAACATTCCAGAGCCTGTGGCCAGGATGTTTTCAGAGTGGAAGAAAATGAGGCTAAGTGGAAGCTTTCACTGGAAACTGTCTCCAAGTGATGCCTTGGTGCAATTGGTTCTTTGCCCCTTCATGCCTGTAGTCCCCAGGCAATGTCAGCTATTGCTTCCCTGTGTGGAGGTGTTCTAGATTTCCTTGCATTTTGACTACAACATTATTTGTTCATAAGATTTACTTCTCTTGTTCCAGCGAAGTGACAGAGTCTTCCTGCCTTCGGGCTCATGCCACAAGCTGAAGGCCAGGACCTGTCAGTCTAACTTATTGGTCCTAGACAGCCCTGTAAGAGAGGGGGCCCAGGGTGCAGAGCATACCATAAGTACCTCCCTGAAAAGGGTTTACCAAGCTAAGGCTGGCTGCTGGCATGTGTTTGACTTTAAAGCTAGGTTCACCCTGCCCTCCTGTAGTCAAACACTCGAGAACCTTACTGTTTCGGTCTAAAAAGATTATTACTTGTCTAGCATTTTGCAAGATAAATACAAGATTAGCTTGTATGTAGCTAGTCTAGCTTTAGCTTCTCTATTTGGAAGCTACACTCCTAACATCGTGACAAAGCAAAAATGAACTCAACCTTCACTAGTCTAGTTAATGATGCATAACACCAAACTGTAAAACAAATGTTTGTCTTGATGAGTTTCTAAGAAAAGCATCCTGGTTCCTCTTGTAGCACATGTACAGCACCTTCTTTTCCTTGCTGCCTTTCTTTTTCCCCACACAGTGCACACACTACTCGCCCAGTGCGTGAGCTCTTGTCTAATCTTACTAGATAGACATTTCAAGTAATTAAATGCATCTTAATTATGTCACAAATACTTCAAGTCTGAAGAAACAGTATTGAAAGATCTCTTCAAAAACATTACCTTAAACTCTTCTCTTTTTTTAAGGTCCATAAGTGGCTCAAATATGTGAATCACCCATGGGTTTTTGTTGGGTTGTGTCTCCCCCAGCGTCCTGGCCAGATTGGCAGCACTTCGTGTATTCGTAGAAGCTGATGAAGAAACATGACAGAAACAGAAAAGCTGGTCACAATACTGTAGCATAGGAATAGGCAAATACAGCATCTCTTTATTTTGAATAAAATGATGGTAGAATAATGCAATCACAAATCGGTGCATGGCGACACTTATCTCTGACATGAGAGTTGTCAGACTTGAGTTGAAATGTCTGGGCGTTTGAGGTGTTCATGCTGCTCTAAGCAAAAGCTTATTTGCTAAGGGGAGTTACACTGATGCAGTCCTAAGATCAGGTTGTGGCACCAACACACTGTCCTTTCCAAAGTACCAGTAAATTTATACTACAGAATCAAACAAACAACCCGAACCTGCTAATAACTTTATTTCATTCCAAAATAGAGCAGCAGCTATTAGTCAGCCATGCTGTGTGCCTTCAGTCACTCAGTTCCTGATTTAAGAACTATTCTGTATAAATAGGATCGACTTGTTTAACCTGTTTGCACCCTTAAACAGAAAGTGGATTCAATGAGGATGATGTACAACTACATGTGTGATGCATGGGGTGGTTCCCCTCACATCCCTGCTTACGCATGTTGGTCACATGGTGGTGTTACATGTGGGTCACTGACCCTGTGCAAACAAAAATCACACTGGCTGATGCTCATGGGGGAATTGTACCTTAACAAACACAAGTTTCATTGAGGAAAAACAGTCACTTCTCACCTTCATTTTCCATCTTTTAAAAAACAAAAATTCCCAAATTTCCAGTTTTAGTGCTAGCTGATATGCTAGACAGATCCTGGTCTGCTGTGTGCTTGTACTGTTCTGGATAAGTTGGAGCTACACTCCCCTGGCATGTGCTTGTCTAACATGTTGACAATGCTAAGAACAATGCAGCCCTCCTCACTTGCTTCCTCTTTGTCCCCTCACAAAAGCTATGCAATGTGCACTGGTGCTCACTGGCTTCTTTCAACCAGTTCTGGTTTGTGAATCTGCCAAAACTAATCCAGTCAAAAAAAGCCCCAGCTAGTGTGCTTACCCAGAGCTGATGAACTATTACCAGCTTGGCAAAAGTTCTGAGAGCATCAGCCTTGATGCCATAGGCTTGAGGCCCCTGTTGCTGTTAAGTCAACTCAGGTGTAGCAAGGCAATTTAATTGTCTCCTGTCTCAGGAAGGTGCCTGCCCTCTGTACCTAGAGAGGAGCAAGCAGCAACATGGGACAGTGAAAACATTAGGAAAAGTTTCCTGTGTTTGTTGTGGAGGAAGCCTGTGAGCCTTACCCGCAGTCCAGTGGGAGCAGAACAGCCAGAGAAGCCTCTGAAACCATTTGAAGTTCAAGTCTGTAAAGGCTGTAACTTTTGCATGTTTGTAACTTTGCTAAATTAGCAGCTCTCCTATTATTTCTCTGACATCTGGTCACTTCAGGTGTTCTGTTTTCTTCCTCCAGACTGTCCTTGAAGGCCTACCTATGAAACACCTCTTAAAATATGGTCTTATTCTTTACAGGAGTCTGAAGGCAGTACTGAAAGCCTCATTTTACCAGAAGTGGAGACACCTGCAAATAACACAGCCAACCCAGAGGATGAGAACTCTGCTGAGAGCCCAGAGGGCCAAGTGCAAAACAACGTTCACTTGGAAATCAAAAACACATCACCAGAGGAAAACAGTGCTGTGCCTTCTGAGTGGGGCACCATCCTGCGCGGGGGCTGGAGGTGCCACGTGGAAAGGTGCTGGAGGAGGATCGCTAAGTCTTCACTACCAGAAAAAACTGGGCAGAATCCTGCATTTCATCAGAATGCCCCATCTAAGGTACCAAGTGGGAGGATGCCAGCAAATCGTATGGTGAGTGTGTGAAATTATCATCATATTTTCTCTGATACACATCTAATTTCAGTCGAGTTCTTAACTATTCCTTGAGTGATAGATGCTGTTTTCAGGTAGAAAAATAGGGAAGAGGAGGCTTTGCCTTAAGGATGTAATAGAAAGTATGGGAATTCGTGTCTTGGGAAAGCAAAATTTAATCTCATTTAATCTGCTTTGCCTCATCTCCCTGTTCAGTATTTACACAGAAACTATTCTTTTGTAATAGCAGCAAATGTGTTGCTTTGTTGCTTCACTTCAGAGCTATGACAGGTGGCTGTTTAAGCACGCAATTTTCTTTAGTCAAATACTTTCAGCTGTGCTGTGAAATCTGCTCCCCCCCCCCCTTTATTGGGGTGTGTGCTGTGGAAGGAAGCTATCAAGTAGCTCAGGAATCATCATGAGTGAAATGCTCTGATATGTTGGAGTAACCATCCAACTTTGTGTTACAGGTACAAGAACCAAAGTGTAGAATAATTGTTAAAGATCTCTCTCAAAAAGGTAAGTATTAGTATTCCATAAATTGGCTGTACTTGCAATTTGTTTTTTTCCTGATGACTTTAGTCTGCTTAAGGAATAGTGTAGGGAGGCTAATGAATATTACTTAGAGCTATAAGGCTTTCAGTTTATTGTAAAATATGCTGAAACAGGATTATTACTACATGTGAGAGAATCATAGAAGTTGTAATGCCTGTGGGGAATCGTTATACTTTAAAGCATGGCTTTTCTGGAAAGGAATATAGCGCAGTCATGCTTTTATGAATAAGAATAGTACAAAATTTTCTTGTATGCTTTAAACAAGTCTGCATTGCACAGTGTACTCTGCTTTAAGGAGTGAGGTGCAGGTCACAGCAGATCTTTCTGTTAAATGTCTGCTCACATAGAAGACTGCATTGAATCGCCAAACATCTACCTGTACCCAGCGAGCTGATGTGCTGCATGTCCAAGTGATGGGTTTTGCTCATGCTGGTCTTGGCACGGCAAACCTATACCAGTAGCAGAGTGAAGTGGTTAAAGCCTGCTGTTGAGTAGCCTATTAAGCTTAAGTGAAGACATGCAGGGCAATGAAACCTTCCTCAAAACAACTTTTACGGAATGGTGTCTCATCTGAAGAGAATACTTTTGAGATAGGTAGACTGAAACCTTTAGCTTCTTTCAAGATCACTCAGTAAGAAACCTATTTGTCCTGCTGCTTCTTCGGTGCCAAACTTGGCCTTGCTGCTGCTGTCAGGTTTGTGCAGGTAGTTGTTGAAAATTAATGGGAAAGCATTTGTTAGCTACATAAAAAAAAAAATCTGTATTTTAAAACCTAAGCTGATCTGTGTTGTGTGTTTTTTCTTTCAGAACTGAGAGATAGCTATTGGGCCTTTATACATGAAGTACCACCAAAAAAATGGAAGTGGCTTATGAGAACTCATCTGCAGGAAAATTACATTGCTAAAATTACTTATGACTTTCCTAATGACATAGAAGAACAATCTTATCAGATGCTTCTTGCCTGGAAAAACACACTGGGAGAGAAACAATCTATTATTAAGTTACTGGATGAGTTAAAGAATCTAGATACCAAGGCTTATGATAACGTATTGAACACTTTAAAAGTAATAACATTATAAGTAAATTAGAAGCTACAGAGTCATGTTTACAATGAACTTCAGAAATGCTCCTGTGTACATCTATATGTTTACAAACTTCCCGTGAAGGAGAACACCAACAAGCTGCTAGTAAAAGGGGTGGTATGGACTGGGTTTCCTCCTCACCTTCACGCGGGGAGCTGGAAGTGATTTAACGCCGTCGGTGTTAACACGGACTCCGGCTGTGATGTTCACTAAGGTCTTTTGAGTTGTACAGTATTAAACTCAGGTGCCGGATGCCAACTGGAGAGCGAGGAGCTCGCGCTTCCCTTCGTGCGAGGCGAGGCTGTGCTGTTTGAGCGGCAGGAATGAAGAAGCCGTCGCTGGTTTTGAGAGCATTGCAACGCTTTGGTTTCCGAAAGGATTTGTGTTGGTTTTGGTTTTGTATGGGGTATGCTCGGAACTGTTCAGTTTGGAGCGCAGCAATAAAAACCTGGTTGAGCCAGAAGCTGGGGTTGACTTTGAGACCTTCTTGTCTGAGGGTGGGAGGTGTTGCGTGCCTGTTCCCGCTTGGGTTTGGGGCTGCCCGGCTGTGCTAAACCCCACAATGGCTGCGGGGAGAGGGGGCGGCTGAGGGGGAGAACGCGGCTGA
>NW_010320894.1:0-8490 GCF_000700745.2 Antrostomus carolinensis | reverse complement strand
AGAAAAAGGGCAACGGTAATTTCTTCCAGCTTCAATATTCATTGCTTGTTTTAATATGTCAATGTACAAATGATTAATCCAATTAATTAGCATACAGAAGTCTTTTTCACTGACAAGCATCCTTAGTGATCATTTTGCAAGTGACATTCTTATAGCATCAAGGAGATGAGCTGGAAACTCTTCTATTCTTTTGTCTGAATGGAAGCTAGGAGTCCAGCAATCATTTGGTATCTTACATGGATCTTGCCACACCACACTATTCATGGAAGAATTTCTACCTGAAATATTAATGTACTTCTCTGGGTTTGATTGTTATTCGGTATTCTTAAGAGCATTCCCCCAGATTTCATTTGGGTGTGACAATACGTAATACTTTGGTTTTGTTCTTTTTTATTTTCCTTGCTTTTTAACTGTCACAAACTGCAAGTACTTCAGAGTGCTTTCAGGGCTCCAAAGGGCACCTAGATTTCTGGATTTAGCATTTACAAACTTCTGCATAACTGCTTTCACTACAGCTGAAAAAAATGCCATTTTGATCCCAGACCAACCTTCCCCTTTGGAAATCTGCTGGGGAAGAACTACCAACATGCAGTTACCGCATTTTCCATTTTAAGATATCAAAGCATCTTGCAAAAAAACATTTATCATTCCCGCATGGGAAACTGCATAGCGTGTTCTCTACCTACCCACAGGAGCAGACACGACTGCACAGGAGAGAAGGCTAACTTCTTGTTGTCTCTAGGCAGGCATTAGCCTGCTCTGCTGAATGCCAAGCACCTCTTGACTCTGCTGAATTCCCTGATCATCTAAAATAATTCTCTCCCATAAGTATATGGTTAATGTAATGTTCACACCAATGCATGATGCACGGCTATAGATTTAATATTTCCAAAGTTTGGAGGCACTCAGATTAGGTTGATTTAGGTCAACTGAATTAAAAATATACCTATTTCTGCAGAATTTCCCCTTGAACAACATGCTCAGTTCTGTCCTCTAGGATGTTAATTAACATGGCAAGGTACCATGGCAAGGTACCAAGGTGCTAAACTATTTCTAAGTATTTTGAATTCAGGGTATTTACTTTCCTCAGTGATAAGTAGCATAAGCTGTATCCAGCAAAACCTGGAAACTGTTGTTTGAAGTGGTATCATTTTTAAAACCACTTCAGCAGCATAGCAGAATCAGGACATTTTTAAGGGAGTGGGAAGAGGAAAGATCCTATATGAAAGAGAAAATATTCTCACTCTCTGCAACACTCAAGCACGAGTGAAATTAAAAAAAGACAAATATTTAAATTATCTTTTTGAAATTTATAATGTATTTGGAAGAGTAGACTTAAAAGCTAGCACTAACTGATGAAGGGGGTAAGCTGACATTACCTTTTTGGATTTATAATAGCTTTTGAAAATTCAAGCTCGGAGAGATCAGAAAGGAAAAACAACAAAGTGCATCAAGAAGACAGGTCAATTAAAAAAACACGAGAGCTTCATGGAATTAGTGAAGGCAGCCACACACTGTTCCCTTTTTGGAAGCACTCCAATTCTTTAAATCAGATTAGGGTCAGTCATAATTGTTTCAAGCACAAAGACGTGTGGTATTTATTTGCTGGGTGCCTTCTTTTCTGACTGATTAGCTTTATGAAGATTAGCTGCCAGTAATTTCTGAAATGGCTAATGTAAGGTAATTAGCTCACAGCGTGCTGCAGTTCGCACTGCCCAGGAGAAGAGTTTACTATCTCAGCTGAGAGAAGGATTATATTACACTGACATTACAGACAAAGAAGCAGAAAGTTAGCAGAGTTCCTTCAAAAAAGTTCCTGCAAAATTTGATTCAGCTTTTTTCAAAATATACTTTATAGAGTATGAAGAAGATTGGTATGGCCTGAACTATGCTAGAAAATACTTGAGAAGACAGTATGAAGTGTTTCCCTAAACAATGTGGTATCTCTCACAATTTTTCATTCTCTGTGGTATTATGTTTACCCTTTTTATGATGTTCATAGAGAAAGAATAGTGATAAATCCAATAAGAAAACTGCACTTTTAAGGATATCTCACAGTATGGTTCATAAAAGTTTCTTCTGAAAGCAGTCTCAAGAAAAAACAGCCTGCAGCCAGAAATATGCTAACTAGGGCATTTGACAGATTCTAATCATAAAGCCATAATAAAGACAAGTGGAAGAAATTATTATTTTCCACAGAACTACATGATATCCTGGTTCCCAGTTTCAGAAAATAAGGAGGAAGTAAACAGGAGCTGAGAGGAAGAAGCAGAACTTTTCATTTGAGGCCAAAGAAAGGGCCAATTGCAAAGACCAGCTCCTTTAGACAGGGCCAACCACCATGGAAAATCCTGTATAAATTCTTCAAGATAGGTGACTACTGAAGAAGTTATCATAAAAATCAGCTAAGCATCATGACATTTGTTATGTTAAATATGCTGTTAATATTTTCAATTTTCTTTCTCTATGTGTGTTCTACTATTTAAACCAAAATATTTTTCACAAATCTCCTGAGTGAAGCTGAGGGTTTGGTTAGCCTTAGAACTGGGATTCTCACGGTATTGTGCGTACCATGGAAACTCAAGGTACCCAAAAGCTTTTAGGGTGCTTATTCACTGGGAATGGTTAATATACGTATCTGCATCAAAGTAATGTTCTCCATTAACTAAGTTCACGCTGCCAATCAGCAGAACAATGATTGATATATGAACACAAAAATATGCACCAGAGGCTCTGCCAAGCATTTTGTTTTGATGTGTCTTCCAACTAGTTAGTAACCTGCTGCAGAAAGTCAGAATCTCTGACTTTAAAGGATTTATGAATTACTGAATTACAATAGTTAAATAACTACCATCCTCACCCAATTCATATCCAATTTGCTTTTTCCCCGAAGTGAGCTACCTGTAGTGTAGTGTTCAGCAAAAATTTACAAGAATACTTAGAAAAGCAGCCCATTTAAATACCAGAAGTTAAATACATTCACCACTGTTAAGAGGCATAAAGTTGTAGCTATGGTGCTCTCATTCCAGCATGTCCTGGTCATCATATCAAACTAGAGTAGAAGCCTTATAATGTTTTTAGACAAAACTTTTCCAAATTTAATCTCAATTCCCGTTTTATTATGCACAAAACTTTTGGTTCTTCTTACATAAAACCCATCACACAATATGTGTCAACATACAGTGACTCAGTTAATGGGTAGGTGGGAATTTGTGACAGGTGAAATTTGTTAATGGAAAACTTAATGAGCGTATCAAACAAAATACCCATCAGCATTAGGAAGGACTGAAATATTTTTAAAATTATTACTAAAAAACCAAGCAACATATTTAAATGTGAGATGACGAGTGAAAAAGAGAGTATTAAAAGTTACTTCACCATAGAAACATACGATGTCATTGATACACAAGAATATTGTGGTTGCCTGAAGCTATACCCAGCTACAACTCTTTGGGCTGCTATAAATAAGGTTTGTTAAAGTTCTTAGATTGGAAGATAAAATGAACAGAGTTTTTAATCTCAGGAGAAACCATGGTTAAAGATTATAATTACTGAGACCAGTTATTTTAATATTGTGTTAATTTTAATGACCTTATTCATCAAAAGACTTATGAAAAGGATGACTAAACCCTAAATGGAGAGAGTAAAATGTATTCTGCTTAAACAACAAAGGATTTCAGGGATTCATGGCTCATGTTTAAAACTCAACACACAAAGTAATCTGACTCATAACTCTCTTTCTGTAATGTTAGAAATCTAGGGAGATACTAAAAATTGTTAAGCAATGCTAGGGAGAGCAAAGGATTTAATTAAACTAAAGCATAATCCTTTTAAGGAATTTCAAAGCTAGATCAGTGGCACTACACAGAGTAATTTGATTGGTCTCCTTTACTATCTCTCTTCCCTTTTTCGAGCTGTAATATCACTACATTAAACATTAATCACTTTAAATATCCACATACCAAATTATTGTCAAGAATCTCATAATCTCATGTTTCAAATACTGCAGTATCTTTTTCTCTGGCCTAGTCATATCCATTCAGATCACTGCTGCAAAAACAGGTCTCTTACCAGTAACTAGACCACAAGATCCCATAATGGTCAGGAACAGAAAAAAATTAAATTTCCTTTTAGAGTGAATATACCTTCCCTTTTGGAAGATTAGTTTGAGGATGTCATCCCCTATCTGCTATTTGTAGTCTACCTGCTTGACAAAGGTGAGCTAATGCTTTATCATCCTTTGGAATACAAGAAGGCATTAAGTACATCTGAACACAGGCAGATACACAACAGGTTGAACACCAATTTCAGAGGTTCCTGACAAAGAAGACAGCAGATAACTATCATCAAGTGTCTGAGAGCTGAACGTACACAGACTTTTAGGTCTGCAGAGGAAGGTGGGATTTTCCCAAGCAGAAAAGACAAACATGACTAAGGGTCAGAGGGGTGAATGCATATCAAGAAAGGGGTAACTTATAAATTTATAGCTTTCAGAGAACTTCCTTCTCTCTTCTGCAACTATGACTTTAAGAGAAAGGAGAGAAAGTGAAAGAACAACATACTGTCAAGAAAAATAAAAAAAAATACTGAAAAGATGGACTAAGCACTTGAAGTATCAGTGCTGATTTATAACACAGTGGAAAGAAAAGAAATTAAAATCATGGACTGCAGGAAAAAAAAAAAAAACAACACAAAACTTTCCCCATCTTTTCCACTAGTTTTTGATTTTTTTAAAAACACATGTTGGTATTAACGGTATTTATATTTGTGGTCAAGAGAAGAATATAACTGGAGATAAGATCTTTTTTCCTTTTTATCCTGGAGATGCTAAGAGCCAACATTAAATTAAATACAAATACTACTATAGCTGTTTAGAAAACACCAACAGAAATATTTCTTCACATTCTCATAGTGCAGTAGGGTAGGTGAGTTTTCATTAGCTTTTCATGTTGATCTTCTCCGAGTTCTCTATAATTTAATTCCCTATTTAAGCTCTACAACCTACATCTACACTGACACACGTAGACCTATTTCTTCACTAGCCAGATCCACAGGAGAGCTTCCTGGCACCTTTCTGTGATGAGTCTAACACAAACGTGCTTCAGTTAAATGTTTGGTAACTGTGTAGAAACATACTTTTCAGGTTGAGAGATAACAGAAAACAAAAAGTCTCTGCAGAGCAGTGAGTGCAAAGGCAGCCTGACGAAGGGACCTTCTGCCCTGGGGGAAGTTTTACGACAGTTACTGGAAATGTGGAATAATAGAGATGAAAATACAAATGGAGAGCTTTTCCTATAACTGTTGCATTGGATCACAAAAATAAAGTCATCAAGTGGGAAAGATCCTGTATGGATTTCCAAAGATACAGCCTGTCCTGGCTAATTGCATCAGCCTGGAGTAGCTCATTAGCATAATTAATCTAAACTTCTGGCTACCCAAAGGAAGGAGATGTTTCTGGACCACAAGTGAAATATAATGATTGGGACTTCAAGAAGTTAATATAAAGTAGCTAGTAAGTGTGTAAGTTGAGTGTGTTAGCTAGTAAGTTTCAGAGTACTGTTTGCTTGTCTCTTGCTTTCTTAACAAAAGACTGAGGGGAATCAGGCGAGTACACTGCATTAAGACGAGTTCTTTGCTGAAGGCACAGTGTTGTAAGGTGTTGAAGTTTGACTCGTTAATGACAAAAGACCTGTTCTGCTAATCTGTACTTCAGTCCTGTAGTATTATCACCAGCTGTTTGTGGTACAACAACACTAGGTGGTCTCAAATCAAAGGTGGGTCCTTGTGATGCGCAGAAATCACAGAAAAGTCCTAGCAGAAGCTTAAAGATAAAAAAGCCAGGGAACAAGAAGAAAGAGGTTAAAACACTGAGCTTTTGCCACCATAGTAGTCAGAGAACTGCAGATGGACTCCAAGTGTCTTACAGCCTAGAAAAAATGCGACCAAAGTCAGTCTTTTCTGTAGATGTTCATCACAAGAGCCTCTGCATTACATTCTTAAAAGAAAGTTTCCCTCATTTCACTAACTGGTTTATATTGTTATTTCACATCTGGCCTCAGATCTAACCTAATCTTATCCCAAGTAAAAGCAACTAAAGGCACAGACTACAAGTATCTGGAAAACAAGCCTAACTGCTCTCAAAAAGGAGGATCCAGTAACTGTGATGATGTTCCAGTTGTGTTCTATCAAGTTATTGAAAGACTATTTTAAAAGCTCCAGAAAAGGAGTTAACGGACACAATCAGAATTTTTTATTGACATTGAGTTATGTATTGGGTTGTCCTCAATTATAAAGCAAGAAAGCTTCAGTAACTGCAACAGCTGAGAATCCAACTTAATTTACTACTATTTTCTACCATCTCAGGAAGAGAAGGACAGTTACATAAGTCATAATGACAATGTAAGATATTTTTTAACATTTACATATAAAATATTTCTTAAGAAAACATTAGAATTAATTTTAATTGACTGAAAGTTGCATTACTGGAAACCTTCTGTTGGTTCTCAGTATGGGCACTGATGATGAAACATTGCTTATTCCCATCACTGCTCTTCATGTCTCATCTGCAGAGAGTAATTACTGGATTTTCACTTAAAACTCTCCTCTAATTCAATCTTTTGTTCTCTGTTGATAGTGCCAGCAAACAGGAGGCTCATCAGCTACAAATTGGACTGAAACTGCGATTGTGTTGCCATGCAAGCCACCATGCAGTCAAGGCCAAGAAACCCCAACTTGTTATCCTCCATTTGGAGTTCGGATCACAGAGGAAAAGCTAGATTTGAGTGGTCTTCAAATATACCAGCTACTTTTAAAAGGTCCTTATATTCTTAGCTCCCAGAGTCCTTTCAAACAGGCTTATCAGTCAGAGTTTTGTCTTTTTTTGCCATCTTTAAAAGCCTTTTCAAACATTTACAAAATTTTGTCACTGGGCATGAACTTTTAGATAATGAAATTGAGGTTTCATTTCACTGGAATGAATAACACAGGAAAAAGATAAATGAGTCTCTAGGAGTGGATTTACTATTGAACAACAAGTTCTCTCACCTCCAGTTCAACTGGCTGGCATAACACATCCTACCCTAACATATAAAATACTCTCAAACAAACCTTTGCTGATGCATCATTCTGTTCCTGCACAGACCTGGCCATTGTTCTGTCCTGGAGACAAACTGCAAAAACATTTGGTCAAAAACTCAAATGCAAGTATTTCGTCAAGATGGACACAACAGCTACACAGCCTTTCAGGTGAAAAAAATCCAGTGACTGCAGTGATGTGCCACTGACTGCCACTGAGCAGACAGAATATGAGGCATTTCCTCAAACCAAAACCCAGCTGCTCTGAGCAGGAGGAAGTTACCAGCAGCACAAACACGGACACGTCACTCTGCAATAAAAACTGCCAGCACATTTGAGAAGTTCATGAAAATGTGGAAATGTTCTCCTCAAACCAAGTTTCCTAAAATCTTTGCCATTTCCTGAGTGAATGAACAAACTGCTTGATCTAAAATTTGGCAGAATCATAGAGAAATTTAAAAATATAATATAATTTACAGTCCAATGTCCAAGGGCTCAACAGGCACAGCTGTTTCATTAATACTAGATTCACTGCCAGCCCTCACTGTATCTGCCGTTACTCGGGATGCTATTGACTTGTCTCTAAAGCTTAACTCTATGCATAAATAAATAATTGCCTTATAATAATGCTTTGCAATACTGCTGACAAGGAAAGAGGCTGTCCTTTCAGGTGCACAGCTAGCTCCATGCTCCTGAGGAAGAAGGCACATTTTAATCCCCAGGAGTTTCATTTGAGGAGAGGTCTTGCAATTGCTGCACACCACAAAGCAGTTCTATGGCAACCTGACCAGAGCAAGGAATATAACTGAGAAATAAGTGAAATAAGTGGCATGAAATTTCCAAAAACACCTCCCCTTTGCCTTGAGGAGACCAGGCATCCTGTAGCTCAGGACATGTCTTGGAAAAGTATTCCAAGACAGCTGTGTTGTCCTTAAGCTGGAAGCTTTGTGTGCCTTCAAACACCTGCTTAATGCCTTGCATACAGTTTCTTTAGTTATTCTGTGCTGGAAAGGGTCTGGTTGACTCTCTGAGTATTATGCTGAATGAAAGGAAGACATGAGCGGGAAGGAGCAGAGGCTCACGTTGTTATGTGTTGCCAGGAGCTGGTTTAGTTTTGAAAGGCTCACGACACTGTACCATTTTTCATGTGAAATGGAGCTGCTTTATTTTAGTGCTCAGAAGAAGACATTTCTCTAGGCTAATGTACTAACCTTCAAAGTATTAGTTTTCTGAAGTCAAGCACTAGCTACTTTCCTAGGGCTGAAATGAGTACGCCTTTAGGTTCATTCAGAGCTACATGTCCAACAAATTCACTGCTGTCAGTCAAGCATGAGCCACGCACAGCCCTCGGCTTCCAGAGGAAATAAACTCTCCTACAATTCCCAAGAAAGAAGGGCAAGTGTAGGGTGTTACATC
>NW_010320893.1:0-3435 GCF_000700745.2 Antrostomus carolinensis | reverse complement strand
TCATCCTCGTGGCCTCCTCTGGACTTGCTGTAGTACATCCATGTCCTTCTGTTGTTGGGGACCCCAGAACTGGACACAGCACTGCAGGTGGGGTCTCACCAGAGTGGAGTAGAGGGGCAGAATCTCCTCCCCTCACCAAATCCATGAGATGCTGCAGTGAAGGGGATGAGAAAGGTTGTGAGACAGAGAAATGAACATCCTCTGTTGGGGACGAGTCAGCACCCTGTTTGCACAGAGAAGTCGTTTCTCACAAACAGGTCTGAGGAGTCAGTAAGCAGATGAACAAGTTCATACTTGGTTCACTTGCCTTTTCAAGACACTTTCTCTGTGGTACGTTGGTCCTTAAATAATTCTGAAATAGCAGAGAGGGCCCACTCTGCTTTTGTGACTGGAGAGAAGATAGAAACCAAAGAAAGGAGTAGATGCTCAGCTGTTACAACAAGGAGTAGTGTTTCATTTATTTCCGCAGAAGCTGGGAAACGGGATAAACAGATGTCTAAATCATCTGATTAAGATGATTCTAAATTATTCACCATGGTAAAATGTGAAGTTGACTGTGAACCACTGCAAAAGAAACCTCACAAACTTCTCGGTGGCTGAGCAGTGTCTGTTGGTGAAATGTAATGCATGTGGTGAAGACCCACAGCAGAGGGTCGGCTGTTAATTACCACTCAGAAAGAGATCTGAGCGTTACTCAATTGGTCTTTGAACACATCTGCTTACTGGTCCACGCTGCTCAAAAAGACAAATGCAATGTTAGGAATAATTAGTATTAATGCTTTTGTAGGCACGATGATCTAAGAGTAGAAAAGAAGCAAGGTCCATAGAGGACAAGAATTATTTCCTATTAGATGAGCTGATACAGCTGGAAAAAAGTTGGCAAGCTTACAGGCATAATAGCCCTCCTTCAAGGATAATTAGGAATGGAATTAGGAACAGAGCAAAAAACATCTGCACGTTTGGTCTACTGCAAGGTGCATGTGTTGGTGGCCACTTCACTTTGCATGGAGTAAACCTAGAGGAGACACAGAGAAAGGAGAGTGATCAGAAGCAGGGAGTGGCAGAAATAGAGAAGAGTTGAAGTCTTGAAAATCAGAAGGTGGTTTACCCATCCATTACTAGTCACTGGGCTAGCTGGGGCTTTATCTCAATCTCACACTTCCCTTTTCAGCTCATATTTGACACCTTTTCCAAATTTGAAGGAATTTATGAGTGGGCAGAACTGGGTCAAGTGAGAAGGAAATGAGAAAATGAAAGGACAAACAGGGGACACAGGGAGCCCCAGGGTGTTGTTGGGCAATGACCTGCAGAGGACAGTCCCAAGGCAGTTGGGAAATGGAAAAGGAGGAAGATGGGACATCTGAGTCCAAGAAGCAGTAAATGTTTTGGTAAATTATGTAAACTGAGTATAATTAAGCATTGATGAGGTAACTGTGGCTTCTGCAGGCTATTACCTCTGTATTTATTTTTAGGATATGCTGAGAGTCTTTTGACTGGTATATAGTCACCTCAGCTGTAGTAAAGCATTTGTTTGGGGTCTGAAGTTGTGCCTGGGGTTACAGATGCTTTTAGCGTGTACAAAACCCCAATTTCAAACACTTCTAAGTTTGCTGAACTAACCACCTAAGGCTGAAATGCTTCACTCCCCAGGTTTGACACATATAAGAGTAGTGGTCATGGTAGAGAGGATTCATCTTCTTCGAGAGGTTGACAACATGAAGTTTAACTCTGCAGAAAAATGAATAAAGGAGAAAGGTGGTGCTCAGACAACATGGCTGGGACTTTCTAGCAGATCTCTGCATTAGATCAGGGCTGGGACTTGAAGTGGAGACTGACATGGGAAGTGAAGGGCAATTCACAGGATGGCAGGAAGAGGATGAAGTCTTGGAGAATTGAGTTGATGGCCACAAAACTCTCGATGACATTTTTCACCAGATAGATAACCTTACCTGTGTGTTTGTCTTTCCAGGAAGCCCACCTTGAGACTATGTGTCTCACTTTCCAGATGTATTGACTTCTAAGTACATTATAGGTATCTTCAGGGAAGGAGATGAGATAAAACCAGTGTTTTCTTCAAAACCAGTGCTGTTTAGCCTTGTCTCATCATGTTTTTATTTGTTTTTAGGCTGGTTTTATAACAGAGTTTGTGCAATCAATCTTTCTATCCTCAGCAACAAGGTTTTGATCTTCTAGCAAATGTCAATCATACATGACAGGAGGGCACAGCTCTTGAGGGGACATGTTTGCTGTCACGTTCCCGTGCTCTGGATATTACTTTTGAGTCTTAATCCATCAATTATCTGTTCTGGCACATGATGAAGTACACCCAGTCTCCACACTCCAGCCTGCCAGCTGGCTCCTGGGGTAAGGTACATCAACTGCAGTAGAAAATCTGGTGCCACTCAACTCCTGCCCCTACATGCCATATTGACACAACTGGGCCAGCTCTGGCTTTATCTGGCTTGCTCAACATCTTCCAAAGCTACTCCTGAGGCTGTACACCTCTCATTTATCAAGTTGGATATCTTTGAAAGCCACATCTGGCAGGTTGGAAAGCAGCCCTCTAATTTTTCTGTTCTCCCAAAGTTCAGAACATTGACATGGGAGCTGGACGGGCTGGGGAGCCCCTGGAGCGAGTTAAACATTCACAAAGACATGGAAATTTCCCAACAGCATCATGAAGTATTGAGAGTACTGAGGTGTCCTAGGCACCATTCACTAAAGGGGGACAGATCCCTGTCAGGCTGAGGCAGCGCAGATCTGGGGCAGAGGATGTGAGGGAGCTCTGAGCACTGTGGTGAGCTCCTGGGAGGGGGACAGGAGGTTTGGAGATGCACACAAAGGAGCTCTGCTGAGGAGATGTTTGCTGCCTCCTCCAAAAGGCAGGTTTCAGAGGTAGGAACTCATTTTTCTGCACCTATAGCTGTAAGGACAATGTCCTGTCTTTGAGGACACTTGTCTCTGGGGAGGTTGCAAGTTCTGGAGTGACTCATTTGTCATTGACACCCCTTTCCTTCCCTCTTTTCAGCTTCATCCCAGCCCAAAGAGGTTGGGCATGCCTAGAGGTCTTGCTCTCCACTTGATAGGGCACCTCTGTCTAACCAATGAACCCTGCAACCACCTGGACTCTAGTGGGGAGACACATCCACCTAGAGAAGCCCACGTGGTCCTTTCCTGGTTTTGGCTGGGACAGAGCTAGAATAGCTCCGTGTTTTGGTTTCAGGGTGGGATTAGTTATGAGGACATTGAGAACATGCTAACGTTTTCAATCGGTGCTGAAGTCGAAGGACTTTCCATCATCCCCATGTTTTGCTGGTCTGCAGGTACAAAGGATTAGTGGGGGGAATATTAAAATCAGCAAACCCAAACTGACAGTTTGCCAGTGGGATCTTCCATGTCATGTAATGTCGTGTTCAGCGTATTAATGAGGGTCTC
>NW_010320892.1:2593-7352 GCF_000700745.2 Antrostomus carolinensis | reverse complement strand
GAAGGACTCTGCACTTGCTCTCGTTGAACCTGAGATTGCTGCTTTACTGCAGAACTGATGACACAGCTCCCACCTTTATCAGCTCTGGGCACAATCTCACCCTCCAGACACAAATGCTGCAAGTGACTTTCCAGCCACAGAGGAAATCTGGTTTGTGTATCAAAGGTCAGGATCAAGTCCTCAGCTGCGAACTGCAGGGGTATAAATACTTTCTGGCAATTGGAATTTTGTTGTCTGGTGTATCTTCCCAGCCAGCAATTGTGGCTCCTGCTGTTTCTGATAGCAGTTTCCCCATCCCTCTTTGGATTACTGGAAATTCATCCCTGTGCAAAGAGCACATGTAGCTCTTGGAAGTCCCAATTTACGTCCCGTTGTGATTATTTAAGAAGTGCCTGGGAGCCTTGTAGGAACTCAGCCCTGGGATGAACTAAAGATTAGTTTCTGTTTACTGCAAAGTACCAGAAAGTGTTGGAGTCAAACATCCCTGGCAGGAAAGCAGAGCAGAGCTGGCTGGAGCACTCTAGCTGCCTCATCGCTGCTGTGACTTGAGTGCTCAGAGTGGCTCTGGCTGGTGGAAGGTCAGCGTATTTCCGTGTAAAAAGAGAGAAAAGGGAGGCTGAGATGGAGAGAATAAGTAAAAGTGACCTATTTGAGCTGTCTTTCAAACTGCACTAATTCAGACAACAAAAAGTGAGGACTATCCATAAACTCTGGGCACTGGTTTAGCGGTGACAAATATTAGGGAGAATAATTGCTTTTCTGTCTAGAAGATGGCACGTCAGTTTTTGAAGGCTTACTAAGCAAGGCTCTCTTGTACCACCCCATTCCTCAAATGATCCCACCTGTGAACATTCATTATTGTGAAATAGAAATAAAAATGGGCAGGTCATGGTTTCAGAGACAGGGTTTAGAGACTTTTTTTAACTCTGCCTAGAAGACTCCAGTGGGTTTATCCAGCAAAAGTGAAGAGAAATATCCACAGTCTCTTGTTGTGGGTTTACCAGTTATTGAATGCTATAGAAAAGCTGCAGATCAGTAGTATACAACCTTTTCAGAACCCATGTGTCATTCTGACAACTTTCCAGGACCAAGGGGGGCAGACTTAATCTGCATGCATATTAACATAAATTTACATAGCAAATGAATCCGAGATGAATGCGCGCAGTTGTTATTATTGTGTATTTACAATAAACTTCACTGTAAGTGTTGACAGCACTTCACAAAACAGAGAGGAAGACAAAACATTCTTTGAGAGTCCAAGAGTAAATGAAGCACCCCCCTTTCCTGGAAAATGGTTCTTCATGTCTTCCCAAAAATGTGACAAGGCCACAGGCGTCGAGGAATGCAGATTCGAGGCTGTTAGATGGCTACTGCATGGGCATGAATGGCCAAACAAATCTGGTCTTCCACAGAGAGGAACGTGCTGTGGTCTGTGGTTGGACTGACTGTTTGTTGGGGTTTTTTGTTTCAGGGATGGAGATAAGGATCCTGGAATTTCTCCACCCCTCCTCCAATATTGTATCTCAGTACCTACCTTTTCACTGATCTACATGAGTTCCACCTCTCTGAGATCTGTACAGCAAGAGTAAAAGTTTCACTTACATCTCTGTCTACTTGCAGATTAACTGTTTACCCACTGGAGCTGGTATTTATGAGTCAGAGGTGAGTTCTGAGCCCGTGCTGGAAGAGGGGTTTGCAACACTGCTGCAGATTTCAGGGCAAGACAAGGAAAATTTGCTGTCTCCTGGTAGGGGAAAGTCAGTGGTGCACAGCAGGGTCACAAGTACAACTTTTTCATGCTATTTCATTCCAAAAGAAAGGACCCCCCCTCTGAAAAGACCTTTAAATAGATGTGCTTTTCATGTGGAGCAGCAGAAGGAAAAAAAATGTTTCCAAGGTTGATTTTTTTTCAAATATTAATCTGCAATGGGCACTGACATTTACTAAAATGGCCTGTAGCATCCCTGGCCAGAGAAGATCCTGGGAAAAACTCCAAGCTGCCAAAACAATTGCTGGATAAGCCAGGCTAAGGCACCTGGAGGGCACTGCCAGAAGAAATATCCCCTTTAACTTTCAGCCATGGTGATGCTGTGCATTTATTACCAAAGAGGTGGAAGAACAGCATGATGTGCTCTGAATAAATTGTTCAATATACTTGTTTAGATCTTGCAGTTAACTCTTATTTAGATCATTATAGTCGATGCCTTTTCTCTTGAGAAGGTTCAATAGAATAAGGAAAAGGATGTGCGTGACCAGCACAGTTCACTCTGTACTATGTTTTTGGGAGGTCATGTTTTTCAGGATAGAGAGGGAAATGAATTAAACCTTAAAACCATACACCTGTCAGTTCAGATAAATCTGATTTAGACCCAGGGTTGAATGTAGCAGCTCAGGAAACATCTTGTTTAGAACTAAGTGGATACCGGCGATGGTTTGAGGGTCAGATGTGGCACAGGTATAAATCAGAATAAGCCCCTGCAGCCTTTGTGGGAAATGTACCCCTGTGGGAGCCCAGTGGTGTTCAGAATGTCTTTTGGCAGGTGTGACTTCCCTTAGGATCTTGGGAATGAGAGGAAAGTGGCTGTGAGTTGGGACTCTCAGTCCTAAGTGGTTTACCATGGCAGCTTAACTAGTCACCCCGCATCAGCTCCTGCTCACGTGGGAGCTCCTGGCCTGTGGTGAGTAGGAAGCAATGCAGTTTATCCTATATTTCTTGACTCTGAGTTGTCCCTGTAAGCCTAGGTCTGAAGAGAAAGAGAGGAACAATGGCCCTTTTAGATACTTTGGTGGGCCCAGCCTCAGGCTGTAACTGCACCTACAGGAATAGGAGATTGATATGGTAACACACGTCTTGTCATTAAGTTTTTCTGGGCTGTTTGGTTCAAAAGTTCGTCTCTTATAGTGTGTGAGTCACCTTGCTATTGGCACTGTGACACAGGAGAATGAAACAACACTTCTGCAAATCTTGGGACAATTATTGGCCATCCTGAAACATGTTTGTGCCTTATGTCTGAGCAAAACAGTAATAAATAACGTTATCCCTGTGAATCAGAGTAACCCAACTCGGGGCTTTTGCTTACAAATCACCTCATAAGTTATTCAGCCAGCTCCAATTCTGGGTGACTTGCTGAAGAGAATCTGGGTCATAAATTGATATATCCTAAATTGGGCCAGTGACAGGGTGGATTATGTAAGGACTTTCACTGCAGAGCCCCAGGTCCTATCCCCTGCTGCAAGAACGAATTTTTTTTTTCATGCAGTATGAGATAAATCCAAGAGACTGGGAAAGCTGTGGTTTAAAATCCACTATAGCCTGGTGTTTAGAGATGTTTCCTGGGAGAGACAGGCTTGTTTCTCTGGTCTAACTCAGGCAGAAGAAGGAACTGAAACTAATTTCCAGCCTCCCAAGGGACAGGTCCAGCTGCCAATCGATGGGAAGGTTATCATGTTCCCTCTAGGTGTTTTCTGGAAGGCACCCACCTAGGAGACAAGTTCTGGGAAGATGAAAGTCAGGCAGAGGAATGCTTAGTTTGTGAAAGTGCAGATCCGAGTATCAAGCTCCTTAGAGCCAGTGCAACACATATCTCCAGCAACTGAAACGTAAGGTAATCCCGTCGTGTATCATTAAGCATCTGTCAACTTTGTTGACCAAATGGGAGGGGTCTTGAAGATATAAATCTGAATTCAAGTGCCTAACATGGCAGCCCATTACTTTAGTCTGTTTAGGAGTTTAGGATCATGTGCTTTTATATTTACTATCATCTTTCCAGCTCTTTCCCCAGATTGCTATTTTGAGCTAACCTGAGTACCCACAGAGGACTCCGTGACCCATCCGCTGACTGCTGTGTTTGCTACGAGACTAACTGCAACTCTGAGCCTGCTTTTCCCTCCCATCTGGCAGCAAAAACTGAACTGCTGCTGACTGAATGACCACTGACTCTCTTGGAAGCAGAGCTATGCAAACAGCAACAGCCAACTCTGTCACCATTTGTGAGGATTTGTAGTTTGGGCCCTGAGACATCTGGCTGAGATATTTACGCAGTCCCGTATTGCACTCACTGAGGCTCTGCATTCACATCTGGAGTCTAGACTGAGTGACTCTACGGGCCGGCCTTCAAGTCTCCAAACAGCTTATGTCCCCCTTGTTCTCTCACTTTGCCTTTTTATTGCTTTATTGGTTTATTTATTTGCTGTAGGTGCTTCTATCTCATCTCCTCAGATATTCCTGTCACAGCCACTTGAGAGCTTCGGTGAGGAGCAGCAGTGACTGAAAGAGATGGGGTAAAAGCAGACAGGATGGGTAGGGGGAAAAAGGCTTCGATCACACAGTCCTGGTGATGGGGAATGCCTGGTGTTTGAGAGGCTGGTTCTTCTGAGCTCTGCAGCTGTGACTGTGGGAAATGACAGTGCTCAGCTGCACAGAGCTTGCACTCAACACACGTGACAGGGAGCAGGGGTTTCTGTAAGCTGTTAGAGGTGGCCACGTGGTGGGCCAGGCAGGGAGCTTGAGCTGCCCAGTACCCTGGGTTAGATCCATCAGTGAGTTGCAGGTACAACCTGGGTCCTCATAGAGCTGTTCTCCCTCAAGTTGGTTAGAGTGGGACCCCGTTCATTGTCCTGCTTTGAGGATGAGGAGCAATGGGACAAAGCCTAACACAGGAACACAGTGGTTAGTATTCAGTGGCCTAAACGTAATCACAGAATCACAGGTGGGGTTGGAAGGGCCCTCAGGAGATCATCCAGTCCAACCCCCCTGCCA
>NW_010320892.1:0-2555 GCF_000700745.2 Antrostomus carolinensis | reverse complement strand
ACATCTCCAGAGATGGAGACTCTGGGCAGCCCTCTCTGGGCAGCCTGTCCCAGGGCTCTGGCACCCTCACAGCAAAGAAGTTTTTCCTTCAGTTTGTCTGGAACTTCTGGTGTTCCAGTTTGTGCCCACTGCCCCTTGTCCTGTCACTGGGCACCACCGAGAAGAGCCCGGCCCCATCCATTTGGCCCCCACATTTCAGATATTTACAGACATTGATCAGATCCCCTCTCAGGCTGCTCTTCTCCAGGCTGAACAGTCCCAGCTCTCTCAGCCTCTCCTCGTCAGGCAGATGCTCCAGCCCCTCATCATCTTTGTGGCCCTAATAATGATCTGAAGTTTCTGAGATATTGGCACAAGGCTGGTAGATGCATCACAGGTCCCATGGGAGAGACTTTGGCCGTCTAAAAGAGACATCTAGGTTTAGGAAACTGATCCCTTCAGTTAGTCACACCTTCTGTCTTTGTGTTTAATTGTGTGTCGTTTTGAACATGGGATGCTAAGAGCTTCAGCCCCAGGCTGGTGCTGTACTTTTGTGAGAGGTGAACTCCTGCTTGATCTGACATTGTCCCTAGCAGTATCAGCAGCTGCTGCTGTCTGCACTGGGAGCAAACCTTCCTGAATGTTGCTGTCCTTATTTCCCAGCCTCTCTTCATTTCTTCCCCTTGGGCCTTTAGTCTGTTAGTTCTACTGGCTCCTCTGCCTGTCCTATATTCTCCTTGTAACAGTTTTCCTTTGTTTTAGATTTCCTGGTTGCCTAAAACAGCCGCATCTGCCACTGCTGAAGAAATACTGCTGGAGAGTCAAGGGGTGAGTGTTGCTGACAACAGTGGGGTTATGACCTGGAAATGTAGTGGAGAAACTGAATGAATGGGCTAATAGTGAAAATGTAGGCAGTGCTTAAGAGATGGGTGCTGTGAATGTACCTTTTTGTGTAGGTAGATCTGTATGTATTTGAATATCAATAAGCCAGAATTTACATCAAGAGAATGTCACAAACACTGGAAATCCAGGCGCCAAACTATGGTTCAGAAATTCACCTTTTAAAGAAGGGTAAAAAGGGGATTCCAGATATTCTCTCTGTACTCAAAGTAGCCAGCAACAGAACGATGGCAGTTCTAAGTAAAGGGCCTTAATCAGAAGATATAAAAAGACTGGAATGATGTCTGAACAACATGTCCAGCTTCCAAGTGTTGTCTCTTTCCTGCTATCAATGACACCCGTTGTGCAGTAACAGCATTTACACAGAGATACGTCCTGTTTTGCGCATGGAGAATATATTGAAGCAGCTATAGGGCTGCACTAGCCTTGACTAGAAAAGTCCCCAAGGGCCCGTCTGCCAGCTGCTGACTGATGCAGAGCTGCTGCTGCTGATAATAGGGCACATGTGCTGGCTTTGAGCTGAACCAGGCAATCTGGGGCAACAGTCAGATGTCCTCAACAAGGATCAAGTTCAAACCTGTTTAAGAAGTTAGTTCCCGTCAGTGGTGATTTAAGCTTAAAGTAGTTTTGCTGTCTGTTGGGAAGGAGGAGGAACGCTCACACAGTCAGCTACTTCATCTTGGCTGTCACAGCAGTGATTTCAACACGGCCAGAAAGACAGCAAACAGCTGAGATCTGTGACATCCTAAATCACACCGACACAAACTGCTAAAGGTGTATTTCCATTAGGTGCTTGCCTGCTTGTAGCAGAATTATGCTACAATTTCACTATCTCTTTCCAAGTAGTTGAAATCAAGAGCTGCCTAGACTTCTTTGTAGATGTAGATCATTGTTCCACACTGGTAACGGCTGTTGGTTGAACGTTGCTGTTCCATTCAGGAGCTCATCTGCAGCACACAAAAATGTCAGTGTGAGTGAGGCTAGAAAACACAGATTTTTTGCTGTAGAGATTGACATACCATCATTGGAGAGCAAATGTAAATTCCTCCACTCTACTGAATTAAAAAATGATGACTACAGGATTCAAGAAACATAAATACACTAATAATTAGGAAAAAGAGTATTGTACGTGACATCTGTGTTAATGTCACCCAGATTTTTCATCAGCCACATTCCTTCTAGGAATATCCCCCATGTGCTAAGCAGGATTTGCTTTTGTGTGAAGAGTGTTTCACACCATCACAGAGAACAGCTAGATTGTTTTCCAGACTTGGGAGCCAGAGCTGGCTGTATCAGAACAGTCATATTGAGAAGTTGCTGAGCATAGCTCCTCTGCCTTTCCCAAAATTAGTCAGTTCCCTCGTCAGAAGAACATGCATTACACAGCAGAAAATGCAACTAAAGATCTTCCTAGTGATTATCACCTCCTGGAGGTATTAATGCCATATTCATTCTGATGGAGAAACTGAGTTCTGGAACAACAGCTCAGCTGTAACTATTCAGCTTTTTCCTGAGAGATATGTCCAGTGAAGGCACCTTCAGGCAGATCCACAGAAGTATTTTAGTTCTAGATAGGCCCCTGAGCTGTATGTAAAACCCAGTGTTGACATTCCTACTGGTTGTGTCAACAGGAGTTTAGATATCAAAAAGAGAAAAGAAAAGAGGAGAAAAGAAAA